>NC_031787.1:1450796-1463738 GCF_001522545.3 Parus major | reverse complement strand
CCAGGGCAGTGCTCAGTGCTGTGTGGGGCAGTGCCCTGGGACCTGAAATGTCCATACAGAGCCTGCTGAGGTCTCCCTTTGGCAGAACCATCAGTTAGAGCTTTTTGTCCTCTTTTTTAATTTTTTTTTTTCATTTAATATCAGTCAAGTTGCAGTAAAGGTCCTTCCCTACTCTTTTGCCAGATGTCATGGATTACTGCCTCTGAATGGCTTTCCCATGAAAATCATAAATACGTGCAAGTCTTCAAGCTCCTGGCGGGAAGTCAAGACCCCCTCCTCTCTTTTGCTGAGCTTCTTTTTTCTTTCCCCCCCTCTATTTCTCAGACAGATTAATGTCTCATCTTTAATGGCCTATTTTGGCCAAGCATCAACCCCACCCATCCTTGTGTGTGTGTGCCTGGAGGAGAACGTGGCCATTCCAGGGATGCAGAGGAAGGACAGCCATGGGGTGGGAAGCTGAGCACCTGCACACGAGGAGCAGCAGCAGCTCTGGGTTTATCTTCAGACATTTATTCTGCCTTCTGTGCTGGTCTGGGGATCAGATGAAAGTGGGAGAGGGCAGTGTTTGTGTACAAGCTGTGTGATATTGTTGCTCCACAGGCGAGCTGTGTGATGAGTTCCTGTTGTGTGTACAAGGGGCTGAAGGCAGAGCGGAGTAAATGGAGGGAAGGAAAACCTGTGGATCTTTTTAGTGGGAATGATAATGCAGTGCTGCTCCTTATTCTGTGCTCCTGCATGGGTTTGACCATGCTGAGCTTGTGCAGGGCAGTGCTGGGGCTCTTCCTCCCCGCTGGCTGAGGGATGACTGGAGGTAATCCGTGGGATCAGCTCTTGGACTTAGTGTTTCCAGCCCTGTAATGTGAAACTCAGGAGCTGGACCCCACATAAAGGTGTGATACCACTTCAATAACTATCCAAGCGGGAAGGGAGGAAGGAGAGGGCTTTAAATCTGTCACTGGAGCCGCATTTTCAAGTCCTTCTCTGATATTTAGAAATAGCTTTTATTGCTGGGAGTCCCAAACCACACGATTCCTGGAAAGGTGGTTTAAAAAACAGTAGCTGGAGTAAAGAAAAAGCTAGTTGTGGAAACCTTTGCAATGAAGTCACTGGCATTACCAGCAGGGCACTAAATGAGAGTGCTGATTAAAGCTGGGAGGATCTGTTTGCATTTCCTTACATTTCCTTGGGAATGTAGCATCTCATCCAAGCACAGGCTCCTGCAGTTCACTGTCCCTGTAGCACCTTCACGTAGGGAACACCAGGCTGCCTTTCCAGGGCAAACTGCAAAGCTGGCAGCTTTGCTGGCAACACCAGTCACCAGATGAGGGACCAATAAATTCAAGCAGTGGGACGTGTGTAGAAACAGGAATGTTGTATACCCTGGTTTGCTGTACACCAGCACTCATCCAAACACTGTTTTGTTCTCAGCTGCCATCCTCGTGGTGCTGCTGTGCTGGCTCTCTGCTCTCCCAGTTCTTTTGTGATTTGTGGATGATTAAGATGGAGTCAGACAGAAAGCAGAGTTGGCACAGCCAGGCTGTTACCCTATTAGAAGGTCCAGATGTACTGAATAAGGGTTCCTTGTGGCTTCTGATGAGGAAGAAACAAAACAGTGCTCTAGTTAGGTTTAAAGGATTTGGTAAGCACACATGTGTCGTGGTCTAACTGCCTTTGATGGGTACCAGATGGCAAACAGAAAGGGGAGGATGGAGCTGGGGGAGGCAGAAGGATGGAGAAGTCCTTTGTGAGCCTCTGTGGGGAAATGCCATGTGCAAAAGGTGCTAATTTACACATGTATATAGGTGCTTGGACAGAGTTAAATATGTGCACAGGTATAAAATCATTTTTCTGCCCATTGGCTCATCGAGACACAAGCCTGTTGCTCACCATGGCCTCTCTTAGAAATGATGGATCTCATTGTGATGTATCTCCCATCTCTTGTGCACCTTTGTTTCCCGAGGAGGGTGAGACTCTGCAGCTGCAGCCCTGGGAGCTGTGAGGTTTGGTGGGGCTGCTGGCCTGGCTGACAGATCTCTCCTGTCTCCACTTGACTTATACCCAGTGCTGAATCTCAGTGTCAGAGGGAATAAGCTGTCACAGAGAGACAGGGAGAGCAGGGATGCTGCACTGCTGCCAGGGGCTGGCTGTGGGAAAAACTGACTTTGGGTCACTCCTTACTGCTTGTAATTGGTTTCTAAGTCACTGAATCCTTGGGCTGATGAGATTTTCTCTTTAAAAAATTACATTTGTATATAATGAGTTGGGAAAGAGAAGACAGCTCAGTGATTTATTTGTGTGCAGTGGTTTAAACACTGCGAGTTTTCTCAAGTCATTCAGTCCTAAAAAAGCCAAACACTGAAAAGAGCTGAAAGGATTATGTATGGCAAAAGTGCTGGAAGAGATCTTCATTGACATGTCACTCTTTTCCAGTATGCAACCTATGGAACACTGCATCTGTAACTGGGAGATCCTGTCACTTAGATAATGTGGAAAATAGTGAGATATTAGGATTAAAAGTCCAGGCTAAATGGCTCATTAGTGTAAACCAGCATGGCAGTTTGGCTTCCAGGGAAACCTATGGATTTATATCCCAGCTCCACGTCTGACATGGTGTGTTTTCCACTCTTGTGCTGTAATTCAGTACAGCTTGTACAATAATGTAGATGAAGTGCTGGCAGGGAAATGGAGTAGATAAATCTTTCATGAGTGAGTCCAGTGTCCCTGAGCTGTGCTCAGCCCTCTGGGGAGCTGCACAGGAGCCAGGCTGGCTCTGGTTCTGCCACGGGGTGAGAGGTGGGAGCATCACCTGGGTGTGGAGCCTGAAGTCTCCATTGCTGGGGCAGCCACTGCTCCATCTGGAGCTGTCCCATATTTATGGGACAAACACATCCCATGTGTTCCTCTTGCAGAGACAAAATGGTGCCAGCAAAGCCCAGAGCATTTTCGTTTTCCCTGCAGGAGCAGGGAGGGTTTTACAAGCAGAGCTGGAAAAATGTTTTGCCAAAACCTATTTGATTAAAAAAATAAAACCAAGTATTTGATATAAATTAAATGTTTAGAAAAATGTGTCAATTCCCATATAATTTCCATGGAGAAACATTTTGGAAATAAAAAATATGTAGATCTAGAAAATGTCAGAATTTAACTGGGGAATTTTGCAGGGTAGTTTTATGAGTGTGCCTTTCTCCCATGTTATTTTTGCATTTCATACTCTATTGAGTGATCATATTATCGAGCTGGCATAATGTGATGTGATTTGATACATAGCTCATGCGTTTATTTACATTTCTAAAATGTATGTGTTTAGAGACACATGATTATTTGTTGAAATCAATAAGGGCAGCTGCTATTTAGTATGGTCTGAGCCCCCTGCTTTCCTATGCCACAGTGTTTCATTACCAAATACTAAAATTTGATAATTTTGATAAGCCTGAGGCTGAGCTGAAGCGTGATTTGAATCACTGAATGAAGGTTAGGAGGGTCTGAGGTGTCAGCTGCAGGTCCTTTGGTCCAAGCTCTCTCCTCAAAGAAGGCCAAGCTGGAGCTGAGATTGGCTTGCTCAGGGTCACACCCCTCTGAGTTTTGAACACACCCAAGGTGCCAAATCCTTGGCCTCCCAGTGCTGGATTCCTGTCACGGTGAAAATTGTTTTGTGCTCTTGCTGCAATGTGCTTTGTGCTCTGCTCCTCTGGAGCCTGTCCCCATCTGCTCCCTGCCAAACACATCTCCCTCAGACAATTCTCCATCAGCTGTTCCAGCCCCAGGGAATGCTGGAATGTCCATCTCCCACTCATCTGGCTCAGCTGGATGCTGATAACAGTGAAGATGTGTTGGGAAAAGCTTCAGCCCGGGTGGCTGCTCTGGCACCCACCAAGGTGTGCCCTCACTGGGCTCTCAGCTCATCCCCACGGCCCCTGTGCCTCCTGTGCCAGGGCTGATTGATTAAATCCTCTTCAGATATGGGAATTCTCCCTGTCCTCACGTTTCCAGAGCCCAATCCTGCCATGCCCTCTGTGCCAGTGTGGGGGAGGCTCTCCCTGCAATGCGAATCGCAGATATTTTTATCTAGACAAAAAGTGTTTCAATTAGCAATAAACAACAGCTGTCGTGGAGGAATTAAAAATAATAGTTGCTCAACTCATATGGTGCCTCGTGCAGGGAGTATGTGGGCAAAAAGAGAACATTCCTAACAAAATCCTAACAACTTCTGTTTTATGGCATGTGTTTAAACTGAAACTCAGCGCTCGCATTGGGGGTGTTGTGGGGCAGGCCAGGGACAAGTGTAACCCACAGCCACCACTGGCACCCCACAGCTGCTGCATTACCTGTTCTGAGGCATCTCCAGCTGAGGATTTGCAGTTGTGGTGCAGCTCCTCAGCCCCTCCTGGCACGGGTGGTTGATGTGCATCTTGCCAAGGCTGTGCCAGCAGGTGCAGGGATGTAAGCAGATCTAACGTGGGCAGCTGAAACCAGGAAACAAAGGATGCTGGTGTGCATGAGCCTTGGGAATACTTGGCTCATCCTGCCATCAGCAGGCTAAATATTTGTAATTTCTGTCATAAAAAATTCACCAGCTACAGAAGTCAATAGAGGGGAAGTAGTAAACATGACATGACATTGCTTTTCTAGCATTGCTGAGAACAAGAAATCTCTTCTTCCAAACAAAAGCCAGACATTGCTGCCTGGATGGACTGGAATACCTTTAGGATCTTGTCAGAAAAATGTCTGCCCCAATTCAGTCATTTAGAAGAAGATCCCAGGTCTCTTTAGAGTAATAAGGCTTGAATGTAATCTCGAGCACAGTGATTTAAAGTGCAAGGAACGTTTCTTTACCCTGCCTATTTATAGGGCAATGCATTTTTAATATTGAATGATCCAAAAGTCAGTCCAGGAAGGATATACAATCAAAGGAAGGAAATAGGTCATAATTTCTCACAAGGGACTGCATGAAACTTTCAGTCATCCTAAATTCCCCATCCAGTCCATTTCCCTGAATATTAGATGGTGCCAAAAAGGGGGCTGGTTTAGGGGTTTTTGTCCTCCTGATTTGGCATGGCAGCAGCAGCATATGTTGAACATCTCAGCTGGGGTCTTTGGGGCCACAAAGGTAAAACTTTGTCCCATGGTGAGAACAGATGGGCTGGTTTATCTTTCCTTGTGGGAATAAGCCACGTGCCATTACTGTAGAGGAGGAGCAATTGCCACCCCCTGTGTTACTGGAAACTTCTCTGGCTCTGTCACTGAGGTCCCAAAGCCCTTATAGCTTCAATGAGAAATGAAATTATCGCTCTTATTTATATCCAGTAATAATTGCTTCTTTTAATTGCCCTAGTTTGTGAGTTTCTTCCCAGCAGGTTAGGCTGAAATTTCAATTTCAGTTTGATTTGCATAATCACTTGAGCCTCTTTCCCTTCCTCCTTTCTTTCACTTGACATCAGGACTTGCTCATCCTCCCCTGGGACCAGATGAAATCCTACAGGTCTGTGTCACAGGGAGAGTGGGTTAAACTCAGTCTCCTTGTCCAGTCTGTCTTTCAGTGCCTCCTCTGGAGTTATATTTCATTTATGGCATTCCTTGGCAGCTAATGATGGCTGTGCTGCAGATGTGGCTGATCAGGTGTCACACTGTGGGTGAGCTGGGGGTGCTGTTACTCTTCTTTCTGTATTTTCCTTTCCTTTCCTAGAGCAATGTATTGCAGGCTTTGCTGCAGGTCCTGCCCATGGGCTCAGGGTGGCCTGGGGGCTCGCAGACACCCCTGCAATGCTGGTGACAGCATTTCCCCCCTGGTGGCTCAGTGCTGGGGTCAGAGGCACAGAAAATGTGCCCTTATCTTGGCTCTGACACCCAAGAGAACATTGAGTTTAGCCTAAAATCATGGAAACAGCTTTTAAAGTTAACTAAAGAAACTAATGATGTGTGTGACTTAGAGTTCTCTTAAGCCACTGGGTGAAAAAGTTGGAGTTTGGAGTTTTAGTTATATTAATAAGTGAATCCAGAATGGAGACTTTGGCGAGTTGCCTCTTTCTCCTTCTTGTCCTTCTTCTTCATGTTCTTCTTCTAAGGGTTTTTGGATAATAATGAGTGACTGGATAAAGGAATCAGCAGTGCAGCATGCAGGTGTCAGGTCACTGGGTCACTAAAAGAAATAACTTACTTGGCATTTGATTATTGGATAAATATACACATAAAAGACCTTGGAAAGGTTCTTCATTCTCCATTTTGCACTTTTCTGTCTTAGTGTACTTAGCTCCTTGTACTCTGTACATAAACAACATAATACATGTGAGCCTGAACACGAGAAAACAGTGTCTGTCTTGTCATGGGGAAAAAGAACCCAAGCAGCAGTGGCACAGACAGCTCAGCCCCTGCCTGTGACAACAGGGTGGGTTTGCAGTGACTCCCTGGTGCTCACAAGGGAAGCTGGGGCATGAAGCTGCCTTGAAGACAAAATCCCTCCCCACTTACAGATTACACATTGCCATCCAACAGATTTCTGTGGGTAAAGAACCCATTTTTCTCACTTCTGTCCCAGTCTTCTAAGGTGTGAAGAGCCTTTAGTCAAGCTAAGGGGAGAAGGGTTTCTGATGAAGGGACGTGGTTGATCTGGGGTTTGTTTTCAAACCACATCACAGATTTTCTTTTTGCCTGTGATTCTCAGTTCACAGGTTGTGATCTGTAGAAATTTTTGGAAGGAGATGGTATTTTCCCTAATTACAGCAAATGGCTGCTGGTCATCAAAGCCATTTGAATTCCTGAGGCTGGTGTACAAAGAAGGGTGAGGAGGGGTGTTTGTGTTGCCCCAGAGCATGAACAGCTTCCAGGTGGGTGTTGTCCCTGTGGATATTACATCCCACTGAACAGAGCAGGAAGGAGATCTCTGTCAGGAACCACTGCCTCTGTCTGCTGTGTCTAATGGACTTGGGGAAAGTGGGAATTTAATTTGGGTATCAGGGGCAATACATGCATATAGGTATATTTAGGTATATATAATATGTATATAGGTACATACTTATATACTTGGAGGTGTTTGGCTCTCTAAAACTATTAGCCATGCTAAGCAAGGCAGAGCATTGTAGGTGAGTTTTAATTATCCACTGATGATATTTGAAGCCCAAATGAACTGCAAGTGCTTTGTGTGATCTGTCAGTCAATCCAAAGAGAGTCTCATGATGGATAGACTGACACTTCTCAGACATTCTGACAGTGACACGTGTCAAACAGGACTGTCTTTCAGCTGCTTTGTCTTCAGCTTCCTCTGCTGCTGGTTTGTTTATGTTAAATTTTGATATATTGTGTGCTGGCCCCAATTTGGAGTACTGGGATGAAAATGCCAATGGTGTTTGAATCCAGATGCTGACTCCTGGATGTTGGGTGCCTGGATCTCTGTGCTACCAGCTCTGAATCCATTTCTGCATGTAGAGTTTTGATAGAACTGGGAACTAAATGCAGGCCTGATTTAGCTTTGTCATGCTGACCTTAATAATAAGTAATAAATGATAATAATTTAATGTGGCACTTGGGGACATGGGTTATTGCTGGGCTTGGCAGTGCTGGAGGAACAGTTGGGCTTGATGGTCTGAGAGGTGTTTTCCAACCTAATCAATCCTGTGATTCCATCATAGTTTTGTGTCAATAGAAAGAAAAAAAATCACTTATTTAAAACAAAGTCAGCTTTGCTGGAGAGTTTTAATTTTGAGATGGAAAGATGATGGTCACCCCATGGCACTGCTCTCGGGATTTACACTGCATGTGGGTTCCTTAGGGACATCATTATGCTCTAATTAAAGCCCATGGAGAATGGGAATTGGTTTGGTGCAATTAGAACAGGATTTAATGAGTGGGTGAGAGGATTTTCCATGCTGGTCATCCCTTGTTTCTAAGATGTTGAGGACGGCTGTTTGGGGATAGCACAGCTGGGCTGCAGGCAGCTGGGCCTGGGAAGGGGAGATTCCTTCCAGCCCTTGTGTCTGGTGCTGTGTTTTGAGCAGGGAAAGGTGGGCTCTGTACAAAAACTCAAGTTCTTCTCCCCTGTACCCCTGACTTGAGTGCACTGTGGAGTTCTCAGGCTGCCTAAATAGTGGTTGAAGTTCAGGTAGCTCTCAGTGTGTAATGCCAAAGCCCCGTGGGTTGTTTTAATCGTGTTTTTTGGTAGCTGAGTGATGCTGGAGAACTGTCAGAATGATTTTTAACAGCTCCTTAGAAGCTGGAGCTGGGCTTTCCAGGCATACACACGCTGTGCTGTGCTGCTGGCATGTAGGTAACGAGAAAATACCTGATTTTCAGTGACAATGAATGTCACACCCTGCCCTCTGATTTGCCTGAACATCCAATATTGCAATTAGACAGAGCACAGTACACACAGATGACAAAACAATTAAACAGCAGCGAAACATAAAGGGAAAAAATTAACAAGTAACCAAATTCATTTGACACAGAGATCAAAACATATCGACGGTGTCTCACAACTCTGATAATTCCATTGAGCTGTGCAGAGCTTAACGCTGATGCTCACACGCAACCTCTGATTAACATTAAGTGGGGCTGTCATTTTGACATAGCTGGATAAACCAATATTGAAAAATCTATTAAATATATCAGACTCGAACAGGGAGCACAAACCTTATTATGTTATTTCAGCTGTAATTAGGTGGGAGATAAAACCATAAGCGGGGAATGTTCTTGCCCAGGGACACTTGGGTGTTTTGGGGAGAGGCTGGAGGGGAGCCAAGGGCTGCAGGGCTGAGAGTGACTTTGGGAATAGGCACAGAACAGGTTTGTAACTCCAATGGTATCAGCTCCAACCCTCCCTGAGACCATGACACTTGTAATGAATGTCCTTGCATTTAACTGGAAATAGTATTCGGTGCTTTTAGAACCCAGGGTCTCCCTAATTGCTTCTTTGAATAGATAAACATTGCTATTTAGAAGGATTGCTTTAAGATGTTTTGCATTTTGTTCTGATTAATAATGGAGGTCATGTCACTGAAAACCTTCACATGCGAAAAGTGCAATTTTACAAACAATTCTCTTGGGAAAACACAAGTAAAGACACCTTTTTCATTTTCAGGACCATTGAGGTGCAAAGCCAGGCCCTCTAGAGCAAGGAGGGGAAAGTTGAAGTTTCTTCAGGCAGAGTTTTGTGTACAGAGGACACAAGTTTAGTTTTATTATGTGGCCCCATCATGTTTGTGACTTGATCCAAGGAAGTCAGTGCTGCACCCTGAGGCAGCAGCTGAAGGAGCAGCTTTAGAGGCTTTGAACACATTTTGTCTGCTGCAAAAGAAGTTCTTTTGGTTCTTGTTGATGAGGGGGGGATTTATCTTGCCTCACTTGAGTTGTTGAAAGGCTGAGGTCCCTGTGTGGCTTGTGGAAGGTGATTCCCATCTGGGGATGAAGGGGAGCCAAATCCCATCTGAAGATGCCTCTCTCCATTGGCAGCAGGAGCTGGATAAACTCAGGTGAGAGGATTCCCAGCAGGAATGTCTTGTCCCCATCCTGGTTTAATTCCATTCTGCTGGATGCCATTCCTTGCTGCCTCCCACCCCTGCCCTGCTGTGCAGGGACCTGCTGCCTTTCCTGAGCCTTTTACAAACCCTGGGAAAAGGCGTGAAGCGACGGTCCCAAGCTGGTGCAGGGAGTTTGCGAGGGACAGCCAGCATTACTTTCCCAAATGGATAAATAAGAAAACACTTCTCATCTTCTCAAAGCTTTTCCTTCTCCTCATGTGTCCCGAAGCCCTGTGGTGAAGGAGGGATGAGCCCCAGGGTGTTCCTCACACACTGCACAGCATCCCTGGGAAGGAGCTCCTCGCTTTCCGCTGCCGCTCCGGGAGCTCCCTGGAGCTGATGGCACATTGCCATTAGCTCCAGCCAAGCCAGGATTTTATCTTCATCACACAGCCCTGCCTCATTCTCTGTCCAATGTTTGAACTAACTGAGGCATAAATTCAGTTCTGATGTTGGTTGGTAAGAAGCAAAAGCTGAGTTTCTGCCAAGGCAGGATATATTTTCAACTATATTTAAAAGGGTCCCATCCCAAGAGGTCAGGACCTCTTTCTAATAAAGTTTATGATAATAGATCTATAGATTTAACTTCTATTAGTGTATTTGCCTTAATGTTTGCAGGGAAAGAGGCACTTTAAGAAATGGAAATGATTTATGTCAGGTATAGAAAGCTTTGCTCTGTCTTATGTACTTTTGTGTTGGAAGAATGAACAAATAGTCTGTGAATAAATAAGGGAATATTTATATTCTTTCAGAATCTCAACTGCCTGTCATGTTTCCTTCTGGAATGCCAATGAATTCTAAATAATTCCTGCAGGCAGTCATTAATCCTGCTTTCTCCTTTGCTCAGAGCAGGGGAGACACCTAGTTCAGATATTTTCCCACTTGTGGCCACTGGAGCTGCCCAGGTTAAAGCCAGCAGTGTGAAATGTCACTTGTGAGAGCAGATTTGTTGGCATGCCAAGTACCATCAGCACCTCCACATTTGGGCAGGGGCACGTGCAGCTTTGGGGTCTCTGTGCTGGGGAAGAGGACTGGCAGGTTCTCACACCTCACCTCTTCACCATTACAGAAGATGGAGATCAAAGTCTGAAAGGAGGACACAAATTTCTCTGGGACACAAATCTGAATAGCAATCTCTGCAAGCAGAGCCTTGTCCTGGTGCTGGATAAATAAACTGACATGTAGTAAGAAGTCACAAAGTGTATTCCCAGATGGACTGTGGTCTTTTGAACTCCACCTTTTTTTACAGTGCCAGGAAATAGCAGAGCAGGGAGAGTTGTGTGGATATTTAGGTGCTTTTGGGACATGGTTTTATTTCTGAGCAGCTCTGGTGGTCCCACCTGGTAGCACAGGAACTGCCACCTTCTCTTGCTCCACCACCAAATGTGCACAGCCAAGCCCAGAGCTGCTGGATGGACATCTGGAGATGGAGGGGACACATCTCATGGTGCTTTGTCTCTCTCTGGCTCTGCTTATCTGTGTCCTCTGCAGCTCCAAGTGTGTTCTCTGTGTGACTCCAGGTCAGCACAAGCATTTTACAAAGTCAGTGCAGAGCTGAGCACAAAAGCCCAGCCTGGAAGGCAGTCCTGAGCTGATAGAGTTATGAGGAATGTGCCTCTGACTTCTGAATACGTGGATATAATCTTACTTGCTGAAATGCACCAACAGAAATGTAAACACAAGTGATCATTAATTTTATTGCAGGGTTTTTTTTTTGCCTTTTAAGGAAGCTTGGAAGTGCTGTACATTTGGATTTGGACCATCAGTGACTAGAGTTCAAAACATGGGCTTGACTCTTAACAAGATTTATATGTGTACTTAATGATTCTCTTGAAAGAGTTTCCAGCTGGAGCCTCGCTGTCATTGGATTTGAAGCATGTGTTAGGGTACACATCAAGTACATGTGTGAGGCTCCTAATTCCCATTAATGCAGAGTGAAGAACTGCACTGTGAAGGAAAAGCATCTCTGTTTGAATTGCACGTCCCATGGAGCCTGCTGGACACGCAGCAAGACCCAATCCTCGTCTTTCCTTGTTTCCAGATTAACTAAATACAGCTAGAAGGATTAACCAGTGATTTAAAAATCCACTAAAAGCAAGCTGTCACGTTGGAAAGTAACTTTGCAAGGCAGAAATCTGCAGGACACGGGGTGTGTGTGCCAGGAGGGCTGAGAGCAGCAGCAGGACCTGCAGCAAGCTGTCACATCCCTGCCTGATGGGGATCCTCCTCAGCATCACAGATTCTCCTAAGCCTACTCATTTTGAGAACAATGAATTTATTTATTGCTTTCAAATATCATTAGGCTGGGAAGAAGTGTAAGGCTTTAAGCACTGAGCTGTGCCCATTCAGATGGAAAGCAGAGATTTCAGGGCCTGTTCAGCTGGGAGAGCTGCTTGGAAGGATGGAGCCTTTGCAGGGAGGGTGAGGAATAGCTCAGGGAGAGAAAAAAGAAGTCTGAGCCCATAAATGGGAAATGTTGGTGTTGGTGTGCTCAGGATTTACTGCAAGGCATATGGCATGTAACTGCAGTCAGGGATGATGTTTCCAGCTACTTTATGTGTTTGTTCTTTGGGAAGGTAGATGAAATAGGGAGTGTTTAGTTAGAACCCAGCCTGCTCTTCCCTAGGCTGGGTTTTACTCCAGGACTGACACAAGTCCTTAAGAACAGCAGGACCTCCTGCAGCAGAAAGGAAGCAAGGAAATGTGTCAATGAGCAGACCCTTGCTTGGGGTATCAAGGATAACAGTTTTCAACCCCCCAGGGTATTCACCCTGCCCTCCTCCCAGCAGCTTGGAGCCCACCAGCACTTCCCAGGCTTTCTCCCAAGTGTTTGACTGGGTGTCCTGCTGGAGAGGAGTGCACCAGGAGATGGTGGAGGTGCTGCTTACGAGGATGCCTTTGTTGCTCCAGGCTGATAAAGGCTTCAAGAGTGTTTGTTTTGCCACGAGGAAGCACCTGGGTGCTGAAGGCTCTTCTGGGCTGCTGTTGTGTAGGGCTGTGGTGGTTTGATTTCTCTCCCTGGGCGCTGGTGCTGTGCAGGAAGAGAGCCCCTGTGGGCAGGAGCTGTGCTCCTGTTCCTGTCTGGCTCTGGAGCTGAGCATTCCCAGCGAGATTCCCACGCCTCTGTGCTGCAGGCACAGCCTTTGCTGAGCACTCCCACTCCAGCCCTGGCTCCAGGATTGTTCACTCATCGTGCTGACAGCAGCCGTGCAGGCTCCGTGCTTACTCAGACTCAGAGCAGCCTTTATTTATACAGCCATTCCTCCTCCAACCTGGCTAAAAATAAAAGGCTTGCTCTGAGTAAGCAGACTGCCTTCTCTGTGAGATCCCTGTGATGTAACTGTGGGGTTGTTTCCCTGCTGTGGGGAGTGGGCTTCAGTCTGAGCATCCTTGCAGTGATTTGGGCTCAGTCTGAGCATCCTTGCAGTGATTTGGG
>NC_031787.1:1441058-1450476 GCF_001522545.3 Parus major | reverse complement strand
TTTGGGCTGAGCCAGAGCATCCTTTCAGCAGGGCAGGGTGTCAGGATGAGGTGCCCGAGCTGTGCAGAGGGCTGACAGTGTGACAAGTGCCACCTCCCACGCTTGTGGAGAGGCCCCGTGGCACCAGGCAGTTCACACTCATTGACTGCGATGGGTAGCAGCTCCAATCACGCCCCAAAGCCAACACAGAAAAGAACATTTCAGCACAGAGCCGTGTCAGGAAGGGAGAGGCAGCCTGACAAGTGCTAAAAGGGGCTGCAATCTGCATCGTGTCATCATTAAAGTGGCTGCCATTAGCTGGTGATGCACATTAGGAAGTGATACCAGCCTTTGGCTCCAGTGCTCTGAGATGCTTAGGAAAATCAGGTGGTTTCCAGGAGCCCCTGATCACATTGTGCTTTGTCCTGCAGAAGTTGGACCTCTGCTGGTCCCATCAGGGTCTGGGGAGCTGCTGTGTCAGGTGCTGAAGAAAACAAGGACCAAAAGGATTCTTCTCTGCTTGGCCAGGGGAATTCTCCAACCAAAATACATCCACCAGCCCTCAAACATAAAAACAGTGAAGGAAGCTGAAGGGTAGGGAAACCAAACTGCACATCCAGGGTGACAGAAGGAAAATGTTGGTCACAAAGTTTAGCAGAGTTCAGCTTTGATTTGTATAATTAATAATTAGTGCCTTCAGTTGCCCTCAGGGCAATTCAGTGGGAGGAGAGTTGTTGTTAGCTCCATCTTGAAGCTTTGCAGGAGTTCTGGGGCTGGGGGTGATGATTTATGGAATGCCTCTTCATTTGCTTGGAGACCTGGATGCATCAGCTCTGCAGTGAGTGCAGACTTCCCTTTGCAAGCACATCCTGAGAAATGAGTCCTCAGCTTGTAACGCTGGTTTCCCCTGATCACAGCCTCATTTTTCCTGGCAGTTCATTTTCTAGATACTTCTCTCTCAGAATAACCCCAAATTAGGGAAAGAAAAGGCAAGACTCATCCAGTGGGTGACATTTGTTCCTGTTCCTTTCTCTGCTGCTGGTACCGAGCTGTGCAGAACAGACACCGAGTGCTTGTCAAACTGTTTGCCCTGGGATGACTCTGTGGCAAGAAGTTCCATGAGCTAATGTACTTACACTGAAAATTGTATTACCTCTGTGATTCCACCAGCTCCCTTTTGCTCTTACAGAGAAAGGAGGTCTTTTGGGGTCATTTTCTGATGCTTTCAGCGACTGAAGAGATATAATTGCCAAGGAAACACCCAGCTGTAAGGCAGCCGAGCTGCCAGGGCCTGAGTGGAGATGTGAAAGCACAAAGGCTGGAGGTGATGGTGAGTGAGGAAATAAGGGAGTGCAGGACACCCTGAGCACGCTGGAGTTGGGAAAATGCTGCTTTTCTGGGAGTGTGTGGGGAATGTGGGCTGGAAAGGGGGCACTGTGCTGCCAGGATCCCATCTCTCCCCATGGCAGGAGCAGCAGGGATTGTCCACAGCTGGATTTGTCACAGGGGATGGGGACAATTTGCCAGCTCCCTTCCAGCCAAGTCAAGGCATTAATGGTACTCTGTGGAAGGGATGGAGGTATCAGCAGATCAGTAAAGAAAATGGATTATTATAGACCTTCTGATAGTGCAGAAATCTTTGTAGCTGGCTATTACTGAAGTAGAATTTTGTGTAATGATGAGAACAGACATTAGTATACACCAGACATGAGATTTTACAATCAATTTTATTAATTTTAATTGATTATAAAATAATGGGGGGGATACATTTAAGTAGACTTTTTAATTCACTGTAATTATAATATGCCTAATTATTATAAATTTGATGGTGTAATAAAGGTATTAAAATAAATAGAACAGTAGAGATTCTCATTAAAATTGCACCTGACCTCTGTGCATTGATATGTGCTGGAGTGAATGCAGTGGAATTGGCTGCAATGTGGGAGCAGTGGGAGCTATTAATTCCCAATTCACAGGTCTTGGCAAGCATGATGCAAATAAAGTCAGACTTAACTATCTGTCTCACACCAAAGAGCAGAGAGGGCTCTGCTGAAAGAGCAGTAGCCTGTGAATCACTGATGATTCCAGTTGTGCAGCTGCTGTGAACGGAATTTTGGACACTTCACAGAAATTGTGATGATGCCACACTCACAGGTGTGCTGCCACTGCTGGGGCACAAGTGTTTGTGTCAGAGCATGGTGTAGATATTTGGGTCCTTATCCTGATCCTCAGCAGTTTGAAATCTCTCAAGGACTGGTGTTTGAAGGTTATTTTAATTTTCACTGCCAGACCCAGAGAACATTTCACAATCTGGAAGCAAGCAAGGATTGAGCGCCAAATTTGCAATTTTTTTATTTTCCTTCGGGTGGGGAAGAAATTTGTTTTGCTTCTGTGGTGTGGAAATTGTCTCAGTTGTTTCCACTCCCCCTATATCCTTAGGTGAGCACACAGGATGGAGCAGGGCAGAAATATGAAGGCAGAAATATGAAGTTAAAGCAGCAGTGCTGCTGTTGGGCTCACTGCTGTCTCTCCTGGACATTGTTTGCTGTGTCTGAATGTCCTGAGAAAAAGCTGAAGCAAGTTTGTGTGTGTCACAGCTCTGAAAATGTGGATTTTGATTTTTCCAGTGGACAGTGGCACCACAGAAGCCATTGGGCAGTTATTTTTAACCTGTTCACATATTCCTGAAAAATTAAACTGCACAGATTGGGAAGGAGGATGTTACAATGGTTATAGGGAACCTGATGTGTTATAGGCCAGTTGTTTCCATTGAGATGTACAAAAAAGCACCAGAAAAACCTTTTCTGTGGTGTTTTATATGGGTGAGCAGTTCTTCAGGAGGATGGGGGCTGGCACTCAGCTTCCTCCCTCGCTGTGAATGAGGTGGAGGAATGGTAATTTCCACATTAAATGTGAAGGAGGCATTTTATCCTGTGGCAACAGCACCTGCTTTGCATTGATCTGGTGAGAGGGCATGAGCACTTTCAGGGAGTGAGGAATGGGCCTCAATAGGATATTCCTGTCTCTGAATGCAAAACTCTGATTTCTGCCTGCTACAGCCCATATATTCAGACTCATTTTTGCATGGCACTTAAATGGATCTAAATATTTCACCAGCCAGCAAGATAACAGTACAGCTTGTTTGGTATTTGGTAATCAGTTATTAGGACAGGGCTTCAGTGAAATAAAATATGAGGGCAAAGGAAAGTAACGTGCCTGTGGCATTAGAATGCTGTTAGCAAGCTTGAGGCATATCAGAGAGATTGGTCCTGAGAGTAACATTTGCTGTCTTACTGCTTTTGAACCTTTCTTCTTTTTTTTTTTTTTTTTCTTTTCATTTGCCTGTTTCTGGGGTCTGGGATTTATCCTGAATTTAAGAACTGACAAGTTTTGATCATTTGAATAGGTATCACTGTTCAGCAGGGAATACATGTGCCAGCTGAGTTGTCTCGTGAAGCCAATTTGTAGTACCAGTTACACGAGATGATTTCTGGAGACTGTGATGTGTTTCAGCTCCAGATTCTCCACCTCTGGCTGTTCCTCTCCTGTCCTCCCCACCTGAACTATCCTCTCCCAGACACCTGGGCACGTTCTTTGCTGTAAATACACACAGAACCACAGAAAAACCACACTGCAAGGTTGAGAGTCTGACTTGGATTTACTCAGGCAAAGCACTCTTCAAGCTGAAGTAATTTCTTAATCCCAACCTCATGGTTTTGTGCTGAGCTCTTGCAGTTTGCCTTCGTGTTAGCAGAACCAGCCCTGCTATAGAACCTCCAGCATTTCAGCATTCAGCACCTCCTTGAGCTTCTCTCTCTGGAAATGATGGCTCCATTCCAGTGTCTTCACTGTGCTGAAGAGCAGAAGAATTGAGTTCATAGTTACTAACAGTGGTGCCCAAATCAGAGTTATTTATAGGTACTGCCTGTAAAGAGCATTGCACTGTAGTAGTGCCTGTTCATGAGAACTTTCTCTGATGTTATTTATGCTCTTTGGTAGGATGGCTGGGAACTGAAAATGTGGGAAGAGATGCCCAAGAGTTGGGATTCAAGTTAGTGGTACCTTGAGTTTCACACCCCAGCTTGTCCAGGTTTGTCTGTTTGAGCTGCAAGTGCCATGTCTGTCACAAAAACCATCAATAAATCCATCTGCAGCCCTGCCAATAACACCCAGAACACATGGCATGCTCAGGAATACTTCCTTGATCCTTGTGGACCCAATTTTACCCCATTTCCCCTGCATTTGTCCATAAAAGAGACCCATGAAGGGAAAGGAATGGCAGGAATGAAACATTTGAAGAATGTTTTCAACAAGCCCATTAACCTGTCCTGCTGGAAACTCCAGCCTGGTGTGATAGCTCTGCTTCAGATTTTCCATGTATTTGAAGCCTGATGTTGAAGAATGAAGCCTCTGTTTTAGAGAAATGAGTCCCAACGTGGAAAGAGCCCAGCTGTTTGTAAGGCACTTAAGGTTATTTTGCTTTTTTGTTGGTTTTTGTTTTGTTTTAAATCCTTCTGGCAAGTGTAGCTGATGCTGCTGGCTCTTGAGCTGCCTGGAGAAATCAGTGCTGGCTGAGTGGAGCCCAGCTCGTGGCTGGGGAGGTGGGGACAGGCTGCAGTGTCCAGGGGTCTTCCTGCAAAGCCTGGGAGTGCAGACATTAAATAGGGATGTCAGCTACATCCCTGGTACCCACAGCAGCAAAGAAAAGGAATGAGACACCAGAATGTTCAGGTGAAGTTCAGTGTTTCCAGAATATTGGTTTGAATGGGTTGAAGTTTGCCTGGTGGGAGAAACATCCATCTTTTGGTGCCTGTTTACAATCAATCTCGTGGCTCTAAATCCATCCAGTTACAAAACCAACGCTTCAGGTCCCTGAGTTGTTGATGGTACCTGGTGACCATTTTAATGATGCTTTGCCCTTGCTCCCTGGCTCCAAGGCCACGGGTGAGGCTGTGGTGCTGCAGGAGACAGGGATGGCTTTTGTGGCTCCTGTTGTATTTACTCCTGTGCTGCCCTTGTTACCAGGCTGGCAGAAGAATTAGGAATCAAGCAGTTGCACGAGCAGCAGGATGATTGAAGGCTGCTTTCCGATGGACTTTTTATCTGGTAATTGATTTCCTCTGTGGGTTTGTGCTGTCTAATGAGGTGTGAGCTACCAGCCAGCCTTCCCCGTGGTGGGAGGTGAGGAAAGCCAGTGCAGGATCCTCAGTGAACTTGTGGGAACTTGGCACTGTGGAGACCTCTGCCCTGCTGTCACATTGACTTGGAATTAGTGGGTTTCACAAGTTATTAGAAGGGGGGCAGGTAGGGAAACACACACAGGCAGGATGAACTTCTGTACCCCTGGCTCTTTGAAAGTCAAGAGAAAGAAAAATTAAAAAATAAATTAAAAATAAATTGAGAAATTGCTTTGGTATTGGAAGTTTCCTTTGTCTGTGTGGGGAGTGGGCAGGGAGGGGTTGGAGAAGGCAGGGCAGGAAAACCTGGTGATTATCATGATTATAATTCCATGCTAAAATTCTTTCTTGCCCTAACTGCTGAGCAGTGTGCTGGTAACTGCAGAGGTTCCCAAGGACTTGAGCAAATAAACAAAAACCAGAGTCCTGGAGCCGTGTTTGGGAGTGATTTAGTTTGTGGTGCTGTGAGAAAACAGAGAAAGAAAAAAGCCCTGCCTGTTGCTCAGCTTTCCTGGGGCTGGCTGATCCCTGCCTGCTCTCCCTGGATAACCATTTCCTGGGAAGCCTGGAAGCAGGTTGGATGTTCTGGCCCCACTGGAATGGGGAAGAGCAATATAATGTTTATTAGCACTTGAGGGTTGGGAAAATCATTGTTTTCCTTTAACCCTGGAGTACCTGGACGTTTACACAAAACTTTGGAACCTAAATGCTTTATTAAGCCAGTTCAGCTTTAAAAGAAAAGTTCCTAAATGTTTGGATACAGTATAAAATTGTCCTTTCATCCATTAAACAGTTTGTATCCTCAGGCATCCGTAGAGTTAATAGCTTCAGCCCCAGTGGAAAGCCTCTGGAGGCACTGCTGACTGCACTGGAGAGCGTGGATCATTTAAAGATTAACAGCTTTGGTCATTAATTATTGTGGAAAATGCGAGGGTTGGAGAATGCAGAACTGGAAATGTTGTCCCACGCTCTGTTCCTCCCTTGCTGCATTATCAAATCCATTTCTGCTGCCAGCTGAGTGCAGCACTTTGAGAGAGCAGAGCTTGTTTTGCCTCCTGCTTGGCCCCCAGGTTCCCACTTGCCAAGGGTGAAGTCTCTTCTGGAGGGTGTGCAGATGATGGGCTTCAGCTTCATTTCACTCAGGCTTTCTGCAGGTGAGGAGGAGGATACCTGCAAGTGTTGGAGCAAGGAGACACCTCTGTGCTCAGTGCAGAAAGGTGTTTTCCCCCCAGATACAGAAGATACAGATACAGAAGGGTTTGCAGCCCTGTGTCTTCACCTTGGCAGGACCAAAAGTGTCACTCCACAGGAGCTGGGGACTGAGTGTCTTGGAAAATCAAAGCCAGCGCTAGAAAGAGACTTGAGCTCCTCAAAAGCTTGAGTGCTGAGTGTCAATACCTTACAAAAAACCCCCTGTCAGTACTCACAAGGCTTCCAGCACCATCAGCCAGGTGCTTTCAGCACCTTTGGTTCTGTTTTGGGTCAGTCTCTTCAGCAAAGCCTGTCCTTGCAGCAGGGCTGGGCTCTGGAGGATGGCCAGGGTGACTCAGCCACTCTCTGCTAAATAAGCTCTGCCTCTTGCTTCATTTGCATCCAGCTAATATAGCTGTAATTACTGAATTGTATTTCCTGGACACTTGGAAATAATTTAGTGCCATGTAAAACTAATGTGTCTTGCCAAATTCAGGCTTAAAATTGTTTCTACGGTTGAGTGCAGTAATCTTCTATTAGATTTAAGGGTTTTTTAAAAAAATATTTTACTAGTGCCTGGCTTGATTGACTCACAATGTTGTAAGGCATATTTGTGGAGGGGGTATAGAGATATTAAATGAATTTGGAATTAAGTAGGTACTGGCTAAATTCCTGCTTTACTTGAGCCCCAGTGATCCCAGTGATCCGGAGTCTGGGCATGCAATATTGTTCCAGGCTTACTGAGGCTGAGTGGAGCTATAAGCTGTGAGAATATGAGAGATGGGATTCTTGAGGGGTTTATTTTTGGTGCTCTTTCAGCAAAAACTAGGCTTATGTGAACAGTGTTCTTAAAAAACCTCTTTCCACTCCTGCTCTCTGATTAGTTAGTGGCAGTGCTCAGACAGAGGGATTTGTGAGTGGCTGATTCCCCACCTTGTCAGGAGAGAAGGTGAAGGTTCAGGAGGTAACTTGAGGTACAGAAAACCACTGGAGATGCAGGGGGGTGAGCAAAGTTCTGAGCAATCTGCTGTAGGAGAAGGGCTTTTCTGTTAACACAGACACCTTGGCTTGCCTTTGTGCTAAAATGTTCAGGCTGATGTAGCTTGTACCTGGACACTGGCACTGTGGGCTGGTTTGGGAGCTCTGGGAGTTGAGTTTCCATTGCTCCTTGATGGTTTGTGGGTCATAATTAATGATAATGAGCCCTGGAGATGAGGGTGCTTGGATGTGGGTGTCTGCAGTGCTGCTGCTCCTCACTGCCCAAGGGCTGGACCTGCAGGACAAGGCAGCCACTAACAGGAACCCAATGTACCTTGGTACCAGCAGGATTAGGGACAGCACCCCTGGATTTGTGTAGGAAGAATTTCTAAAGGGAAAAGCAGATTTCATCTTTTTGGGAAGAGCTCCTTATTGTGCATTCTTATTTTTTCATATGTTGAAGGGTTTTCAAGGTTGCCTCCAGTTGGGTGAGGATGGAATTATGCACTGTTATGTCAGATTTTCATGATTGTAGGGATGCTTCCCGTCTTTTTCTTTTCTCAAAAATAATTTCTGGTGCAGTGTTTGGTGAAGTGTCCACACCAAGGTTTGTTTCTCAAATGCTGTGTCATGAATGGGCTCATGGGGCTCCTTCCCTGGCTCAGTTGCTGTGTCAAGCTTTCAGTGTGACCCAAGGGTCAGTGCTGGGAATTAGAAATGTTCCTGCAGTGCTGTGTTCTCTACTGCAGGAA
Organism: Parus major; assembly: GCF_001522545.3. Lineage (NCBI taxonomy): Eukaryota > Metazoa > Chordata > Aves > Passeriformes > Paridae > Parus > Parus major. Next base: position 1,442,399 of record NC_031787.1, on the reverse strand, counting down.
AAGGCCTTTTGTTGTTAATTGATTTATATTTTTTTCTCTGTGATAAAGATGCCTCTCTTTAATTTTAAAAACTGTTTGAGTTGCATCTGTGGCCACATTTGGAAGTGAACTCCTCATGTGTGCAAATCATGCAAGTGCCCACATGAAGTGTGTAAAGCTGCTGGGCATTTGTCTCTTTGGATTTTTCAGTTTTACAAGGAAGGACCTATGATGGAAGTGTGTATTGTATTAATACATCTGTTAAAGCACATAAAAAAACGTAGCAGTGATGCTTTGGATGGAATGGAAATCCTGTTGTTAACATCCAAACCCCAACCAGCTCTGCCTGGAAAGGAAGCATTCATCAACTGGAGCCCACCTTGGAGAGATCCCTGCAGATCATAAACCCTGTGCCCCCAGCACTGGCTTGTCTCAGCATCCCCAGGCCAGCAGCCTCTGCTGTTTTCCTGTCATTAAGGATGGCACTTGAATAATTCAGAAAATCTGAGTTTATTGCTACTCTTGTTACATATTTATTTCTTTATTTGCACAGAGCAGTTTTTGTTTTGTGTATGCAGCAGAGCAGAAGCCTTCCCCTGACCTTGCAGGGTTTCAGAGATGGATGAAGGAGCGTGCATGTTCTTTGAGGCAGCTTGGAATTGATGGTGTTTGAAGAGACTCTGGCTCCAGTGTGGGCTGTTGGCAGCAGTGCTGATTATCACAACGTGATAGCAACCGGGCTCTATTATTTCACATGTGCTTAAATCTTATTTTCTTGTGCTGGAGAACTTTGCAGACTACCAGAGCTCAGAAAGGAGAGAGGAAAACAATCCCAAACCAGGAACCTTTGTTTCAGAAGGTTACAGGCATGAATCTCCTCTGTTTTGTTTTTGGTCACCTGCTATATTTCTGTTAGGATGGGTGAGCTGTTCATGGGGGGTACAGGCTGCTTGTCTAAAGCCCATTTGTGTGCAGCACAGCACTCTTGCTTTGCAACCTGTTGGAGCAGTACCTTGTTAATTCCCTGGATTAGCAGATGTTTTGTGTACGCTTGCATTCTGAGAGTTAGCAAATCTGGTGAGCAAATGTGTCACAAAAGCCAGGAAAATGCATCACAAACCCCTGTTCCAGCTCTTCATTATTCACTGTAATTGCTGCCAGTCATATTTGGTGCAGGATCAGGAGTGGATCTCTTGTACTCGCAGTAGGAGTGGAGTAGTACATGTCCTCGAGCATTTGTTTCTGAGCCACAGCAGAGAGCTAACAGCAGCAGCAAAATGTTCTGCTGATGTATTTTTGATCGAAAAACATGTAGTAAATCCATCCCTAATGTGCTTGCATCCGAGATTTGCTCAGTTGTTG
>NC_031787.1:1422761-1439597 GCF_001522545.3 Parus major | reverse complement strand
GGGGCTTGGTTGTGTTTCCAGACTTAGACTGCAGGAAGTTTTTGAGTTTCCACTAAACCCTGTCCCTGGAGAGGTCCTGGGCAGTTTGTTGATGTCCCCTGGTGTCCCCTGGTGTCCCCTGTGCCCTCCCCAGGGTCAGGAACTGGATCAAGCCTGGCTCTCACAGCACTTGGGGTGTGCAGGTCTCTCTCTCTTTACAGCACTGGTTTGAGGAGTAACTCACTGGGAAGGGGCAGGAGCAATAACACAGACATTTAATTCATTTTAATGAATTAAATGATGAATTTGGTGCAGTTCTCCAGGTGCTGCTGTGTCAGGCCTGTGGAGATGTGCCTTTGTGACAGAAGCACTGCGCTAAAGAGGCTCCGTGGAGGTAACAAGAGGATGTCAAAGTGAAGTGAAACAAGGGCAGGGCAATTTTATGGAGATGACATGACAGGAGGGAAGTATGGGGGGAAGAAAAGAGAATTTAAGATGTCAGTACAGATTTACTGAAGGCTTTCCAATGTCAGCTAGAGGAAATGTCAGCACGACTGACGTGGCAGTGTCAAGGTGATGGCAGGATGGAGTCCCACCAGGCAGGGAAGCATCTCGTGCTCCAGCTGTGGAGAAGAGCTGCTGTCAGTAACCGTGATGTCAGGACCATAATTACTCTCTACATTGTGCTCTAAGCAGGGCGTTGCTTCCATTGAGGTATTTTGAATTTAGCACGAGGTAGGAGAACAAGAGAAAAGCCTGCAGAGTGTTTGTTGTTCCTGTGAGGATGGCAGGAGGTTCCAGGGCAGCCTGTGAGCAGCTGCAGGGGAGCTGCTACCCCTGTCCTGGGGACTGGCACTGCCTGTCACAGCTCTGCTTGGCTCCAACAATACACAAACCACATTTTCATTTCTCTCTCCCAGCTCTGCCTAGGAAACAGGGCAGAGCAGAAAGCTGAATATCACACGGGAGTGCAGCCATTAATTTAGGCAGGTGGGTTGGAGATATTTGAGGATGAACGGTTGTAATTCAGCCTTGCTGATGAAAACACTTGCAGCTGTGTGTGATACTGGGACATAATTGGTGCTGAAACAGCTACCTGTGCTGAAGGGCACTGGGCTTTGTGCACAATGAATTGGCAGCAGAGGCTGTTCCCACCTCTCAAGTTTGTTTTAGGATGCCTGTAGAGTTAAGTGGAGTCCTGAGGAGTAACAAAAAGAATTGTAATGCGTTACTGAAGGGCACGGGTTTGGGAGGAAATTGTAATCAATAAATAAATACGATAAATTGTATCAGTAAATAGCAGGGCTGGGGGGCACAGCTCACCCTGCCAGGCTCTCCCCACTCCCAGGCGCTTCCCAGCATCCAAACCGTGTTTGGCACCTTTTCCAAGGAGGGAATCCCCTGTTAGTTAAATTGCCCTCACTCCCTGTGTGTCCTTTATCACAAAACAAACAAACAGGAGGAAAAAAAGCCGTGCTGGAAGAGGCAGTGCAAGGCCTGGCAAGGCGATAATAAATCCCCAGTCTTTGCACAGTGCCAGCTGTGGGCTAATTAAACTCAATAGTTCACAGGTGTTCCTGGCAATGACTATCGCAAGAGCACTCTCCTCTTTAGGGCTCGTTAACATCTTTTTCAGAGCTCTTTAAATTTCATCCAGCAGCAAGGCAGAGCTGAAGGGATGAAAGGGAGTGGAAAGGGACTTGAGCTGTTCCAGGAGTGCTCTCGGTGTTAGCACAGGCTGCAGCATCACTCAGTTCAACAGCTTTCCCCTTCTGATGGGTCAATCTCTCCGAGACCGAGGTAAGGAGGAAAATTGCTTTCTTGGAAACATTCAGCTTTCTGTAGCCATATAGAATTCTTGTCTCTGGAGCTCGTTCTGTAGCTGTACACACTGTCCTTGGGCTCTGCACACATGCAGGGGCTACAGGAGACAGTCTGTGGCCAAATGAAGCAGATTTAGGCATTTTGTCTGGGCTTTTAAAACCTTCCCAGGGAGAAACAAGTGAAAAGCAAGGCTTCCCTGCTTATCGAGTGTCCTGGGCTCTGAGAGATGTGGTTCCTCTGCACTAACCCTGGAGCACTGGACTGTGCTCTGCAGGCTGATTTTAGGGGACAGTGACCATGGGAGGTGTTTCCAGTCCCAACCTGCTTCCACTGCCTGCTGTGGAGCAAGAGCTCAGCTTCCAGGAGATCTCACAGCTCCTCTGTTCATTCATCTTCCCCTCTCCATTCATGTTCCTTTTGCCCGTCTTACAGAATTAAATTTGAATTTCTTGGAGAGCTCCCATAAGAAATGAGGTTTTTAGTGTTGTCTTTTCAAGGTTCCCTAAAAACCTTCTCTTGTGGAACTGGGTCAGGTTCCACTTAAGTCTGATGTGCAACTTTCCTTCTTGGAGAAAAATATATAATATAAACATATGTACATTATATTTATTTATTTTAGTTAAATAAATAAATTCGTTAAATGGTATTTAACTAATGGGTGTGGGAAATTTGGGATCCCTTCCATGTGTGGGTTATTTTTCAATGGCCAGTGAAACAATTCCCCTTGTTTCAAAACTCAAATTCAAAACTAAATGGGCAGATCTACTGTTGAGAAAAATACCTAAAAATAAAGAAAGAAAAATAAAGGCAGCTTTAGTGGCTAAATGATTGGTACAGAATCATCAATGGAGTTTTAAGTTTCTCTTGGGTAAAATATAAAATAGCAGCCTCCATCCCAAACTGGGTGTTTGTAAAGTCTAAATGCATGTGGGCTTTTTCAGATACAAGATCTGATTTACAGATACAGAAGGTTTGTTTTGATGATAATTATTAATGTTACTACTGTGATTATTAGCTTTATGTCTGTGGATCAGCAGCAAAACTTTAATGAGCAGAAATCCTCAGATGCTCTCTCCAGTGAATTCTGGATTCACCCCACTTGGCTGAATTTCAGTAGAATCTTCCTGTGGACAAGAGTTGTCATTTCCTTTCTCCCCTGATAAGTCACTGCAAAGGTTTTTGCTGTCCTCACAGGCAGCTGCTCTTCTCTCTTGGGAGAGCTCACTTTGGAGAGTCCTTCTGGATGAAAGGCAGAAAAATTACTATCATTAAATAATAATACAGTGGAGCCCCAAAATATGTGTTTCAATGCTGTTGCATAATCTTGGGGTTTATTGATGCTTTATGCTCCTGCCTCAGACACGTGAGAATATTGTGAAATAGGAACAAGGAAAACACTGCTTTTTAAAGCTAAAAATGCTTAAAGCAATCTTGCCTGAATTCCTCCACAGATTAATTAGGATATTCTTTCAGAAATCTTTAAGGATGCTGGACAAAGAACGCTGTGATGCTCTGTGCCCAAAGTCAAGTGTTAATGGGGGAAAGAATTATATTGTTTTCCCTTTCTCCCTGCTCCCTGCTCCAGTGGTGCTGTGGATCTGACCTGCAGGTCAGGATGGCAGCTGGGGATGGTGCAAGTAGAGAAGGAGTTTGCCTGGCCATGGCTAGTCATGAATTAGTCATCCCCCAACAGCTCCAATTAGCTGAGCTCATTTCAGTGGGCTCTGCTGTGTTCATTTATTAGTGAATTTGAAGCTGTGATTGAGGCTGACCTCTGTGGTAGCTGGAAAAGTTCTTCCCCACGTGGTTTCTGAATGGGGAGGGATGGTGTCAGGCAGTCCTTGGAGCTGGCTGGCTGAAAGAGAAATATCCAGGGTGCCTTTTAATGTGGGCACAGAGAAGGGTGAGGGCTCTGTGCTAAACTGGGGCAGCTCGTGGATGGAGATGTTGGCATCACTCGTGGCAATCACATTTTCATGCTGAAACGTGTTTTGCTGGTGGTGTGTGCTGCAGCAGGCACAGCTCCCCTCCTGTGCAGGGAAAGGAACATCTCTTGCTGCTGAAATCCCTCATTTTGAAGGGAGGTGAAGTTGGAAGCAATCAGTTAAAGCTCCATTTCCACAGTGCCCTTCATGCCAAGCCTCTCAAGGCACTTAAGAAAATACTGGAAGCTGAACAGCACAAAATAGCATTGGCACATTGCTCAAGAAAAACAAACCTCCTGCCTGGATTTGAAAACTGAAAATTTGCAAGACTGATTGCTGAGCTTCCAGGCCCAGGAATGGAGTTAGAAAAAAGGGCTGTGAGATCAGGGCAGTTTAGGATGTTCTTCAGTGATGGGGATGACATTTCCATCAGTGCTGATAATTTTTCTGGTACATTTCTCTGTTTGCCATCACACCGTCTCTTCCTCATAACAACCCAGGCTCCAGGATTGAATTTCTCTTTTCTGCAACAGCAGCACAGTGAACCTTCTTTGGATCTTTATTTTTTTCCCCCCCCTAGCTGCTGCTGATAGGATTCTGATCCTGGAGAGAGCAGGTCCAGGCTGAGTTCCCACTGGCAGCACAGTATCTTGCCTTCTGATATTTTGGGAACGTGGCTCTCCTCCTCCCCAGACTGGAAGCAGGGAAAATTTGTCTTTTTTTTTTGTAAAGCAACCTGACAGTCCCAGAAGCCTCGTGCTGATGGATATATTTACAGGAAAAGTTGACTGCCTTGCCAGCATTCCCTTTTTGTGTGGCCCTGGTGTACAGGATGACACTAAGGAGACTTGCTGGGGGATGAGTGTGTGAGGTGATCTTTTTGTGATGAACCCTTCCAGTCTGAGGAGGCATTGCTGCAGGCAACACGGATTTCTGATGTGAATGTGGGAAAAAAGAGTCCCAACTAATAACCCTGGTGCAGAAATCAAAGTCTGGTGAAAAAAAGTTAAACCTTTTTTATAGGTATAATTAGTTACAGTTTTGTCTCATGGGTTTTAGCCCATTTTATTTTCCTGAAGGGATGTGGAGGTTTGGGGATTTAATCTTTGGTATTGTGGGGGGTTTAGAAGAACCAAGCTGCCCATGAGTGAACTGCTCCTCGTGGTGCAGGGCTGCAGCAGATGATCTCAGAGAACTCATTCCTCCCTTCCAGTTTGCAAAGGTGTATTTTTGCCCATGGAGTTGGGGAGCCTGATATAAATCCACTGGCAAGAGGTTGTTCCTCTCAGTTGCCTTGTTAGGAATAGTTAGGAGTGATATTTGGAGGAGTTGGGGTGGTATTGGAGAAGTTCTGAGCATGTATTGTCATTACTGCTGGAGAAAAGGGCTTGGTTTGGGCTGTAGCTTGTCAGGGGCAATAAAAGCAAATCCATCTCTCCAAGGGAAACAGGAGAGATTAAAAAGAAGAGCCAAATGCTAGAAATGGGATGCTGCTGAATATGAATGTGTGAGAGAGCAGCTCCTCATTGAGAGAGGTGGCAGGAGGTGATGAAGCAGTGATGGAGCCCTGAGCCTCAGTGAGCCTGGCACGAGGAAAGGGAAGTTCCTCTGGCACAGGTGGGGATCACCTTTCCTCAGCTGCAAACACACTCCAGCCATGGCTGCTCAAGGCACCAGAGCAGCCCACAGGCAAAAGCCAAGGTTGTATCACATGTGCCTTTGAACAAGCTAATTACTCCCAAAATAGCCATGACCTTCATCTTCCTAAAGCCCTGCCATGAACCTCTGCACTGGCTGTGGAGCTGCTTTTTCATATGATGAAACAGTGAATAATGAAATCCTATCAGTTTGTGTGAGTCTGATAGGAATTGGAATTGATAAGCATTTTTTTTTTCCTCTTTTCCCTTTTTTTTTTCCTTCTAGCAGGGCAGAAATGAAATTACAAAACTCATGTGAAACTTCTGTGGAAGTCAGAAGTGTGAGTCTGAAGCAGCAGTACAAGGGGATTAGACCCTTAGGAAGATTAGTGTCTATTAAACATGATGATCTGGATGTAGCTTCTGGCTCTCAAGGTCTGTAAATTCCTGTGTACCCTGGGACAGAGGGCCAGGGAAAGAGTTGCCTTAAACTCCCTGCAGCTCTGAGCCAGGATGACTTGGGGGCTGGAGAACAGGGTAAAGGAAAGGCTCCTGGTTAAGCAAACTGCAAAATTCTGTTGTTTCAGCAGATTTGATCTTGTTTAAAATGAGTCTCCATGCGTGCCCCTCTCCCCAGCAGGATGCCCCACAATTGATGCATGCTGGTGCCTTCCCAAAACCCCCCAGACACCAAAGCCAGGCACTGCTGTGGGAATGCTGAAGCCCTGGGAGCTTTCCATGAAAGGCTGGATGGTGCCCCTGGAGAGCAGAGCTTGCTTGGCTGGGGAAGGAAGCACCTTGTGTGTCCTTCTGTCCCTGCAGGATTTTGGTTGAAGCGCTGGGCAGGGCTGCAGCGTGCCAGGAAAGTGTCAGCACGCCTCATTCTGCCATTTATATACCACGAGTAAGCACAATCCTTCCACTATTCCAGCGAGCTGCTTTTGCCAAGAAAAATCATTTGTAACTCTTTTTTTTTTCCCTGCTGTAGTGCTTCTCCAGCAGGCCTGGCTTAGATTGCTTTAACCCCTCGAGTGCCAGCAGCCGCCGCAAGGCAGAGCGCACGTCTTGGCAAGTCCTCCCCCGTGCCAAGCGGCTCTGCAGCAGACTGGAGCGGTGTCTGGCAGTTAGCTTTTCTTTTTCATCAAGTCTGTTCCTCAGGGCTGCTGCTTTTTTATGTTTTTATTGCATTGCTGGGGCTGCAGCGGAGGAAGCCGGGTTTGGGAGAGCTGCTGACCCGAGCAAGGAGAGGAGAAGCGGAGCAGGGAAGGGTGAAGTGGTTTGACCCTTGCTCTGTTGTGTTGTCCAGCAGGACACGGAATCAGCAGCTCTTGCTCTGCTCTCTCAGTGAAGCCTCAAACAACAGGAGGTGCCTGTGCCTTTTTAAGATGCACATTTCAGCCCTTGCAGTGTTGCATGTATGAGCTTTTACCTTTGATCATCATTTGGAGAGGTTTGTGAGACAGGTTTAGTTGTGTGAGGAATGGATGTGCTGTTTGGAATGAGCGATGGCTCCCCCTCCCTCTAGGTGCTGGCTGAATTTTAAGTTTATCACCACCCCGTGCTCTGAGCAGGGAGGCTGTTTCTTCCCTTTGTGTGCTGCCTTTGCCCTTTTGTAGAGACTGGGCAGCTGCTTTGCTAAAATCCTTGATGAGATTTAGCAATTCATGTTTCTCTGCATAAGAAGGTGAAAAAGAAATTTCTTTTGTCTATCTAGTCTGTGCTTTTTTTGCTTTTTTTTCAAAGGGAAAGGAAAAGAAGCAAATTATTTTGTTTAAAAAGAATAACATTTTAATAATGTAGTAGTCTAACCTTTGTGCTAATTGCCCCAGGCTTTTAATGAAGCAGCGTAAAATTAGTCCTGTGAGTCTTCATTAATCAAATATAGGAGCTGATGGTATAGTAATAAGATGCTGTGCTGCCTCTGCTCCCCATGCAATGTTGACATTTGCTTATATTCAGAGTAGAAAGCAACTATGTTTTTTTTTTGGTAGCTCATTAAAATAATTAGCCATGTTTGGCTTTTTTTTTAAAAAAAATCTTTTCTTAAAAAATCCTTTTAATGAGGGAAGATGAAAACAGACAGGATGAAAAAGTCAAAAGAATCAAATTAAGACAGAAAAACTGACTGCTGGAGGCTCCCTTTGAACGGAAGATTTATGTATGTTAATGGCAGCTGTTGGCTGGAACCTCTGTACAGACACCTTGTTTGTTATTGTCAGAACTTAGAGCAGAAACAAACAACTTCAAGGGTCTTTGTTGATTTGTTTTGTTCCAAATTATTTTCCAAAGGTGCTCTAAGACTTGCTATGCCTGATGCCTCAAGTTGTAGCTTTCACATTTCCCAGATTCTCTACTGCATTGCTATATAACTATATAACTCTGGGCTTCATAGAAAGGGTTAGCAAGTTCTCCTCATCACCAGATGATGATTTTAAAAATTGTGATTTCACACTGCCTAGAAATGACAGCTAGTTTAGCAATTCAGGCAGAATGGAGGTTGGATTTCCCCCCACATACAACTCCTCCCCATTTCTACTCATATTTGCTTCCAGTTAAGTCATATTTCATTTCTGATCTGTTTTCTAGTGTGTTCCAGCATCTTTCTCATTGCCAGTTTATCAGCTCTTCTCTCCCAGTAAAATCTTTCCATTCCTCCTGTCCAGAGAGCTCCATGAAATTTGTTTCTGTTTTCTGAAAGGCATTAAAGTAGGTTACACAGCACTTTGACAGCCTGGGGTGTAGGGACTATGTAGGTGAGGGAGCAATCCACAGCAGGAAAAATGCTCCATTTCCTGCACTGAAATCCTTTGTAGGAGCCTCAGAAACCTAAAATAGCTGCCTCCAGAGGACTCCAACAAAAGTCTTATCCTCAGATTGTTTCACCTCTCATCCCTATGCAGCCTTCAGTTTAAAACCCTTTTTTTTTTTCCCCAACCAATGTCACCCCTTCCTGTCGTTCTGCAAACGCAGACTACGATGGGGCACACCCCAGTTATCTGGGAAATTTAAAAGATAAAAGTACCTGGAGCTGAGCCACATGGTGCAGTTATTTCTCACACTGCTGAGTGTGTCCCAGGGCTGGGAGCAGGAGAAACCCCAGGAAAAGCTGTGGGGCTCAGAGGGTTCATCCCCACGTGGCACTGAAAGCTTTACATGAGGAGCAGTTATTTGTGTATATGCAGAACCTCGCTGGAGAGCTGTGGGATTGTGTTTGCACTAATTTCAGGGTTCTTCCTGATGCTGTGGTGGGGGCAGGTGCAGATCACTGTCAGCTCTGCAGGAATTCCTATGGCAGGTTACAAACAAATGGAAGAACCACTGCTAAAATTCACAGGTGTGCCCAAGCTGCTTTTTCTTCATGGAGTCTGGCCCTTAATAATCAAAATTCCATGGACTTTCTGATACATTTGAATGTGAAAAGTGCATTTGAAAATAGATTATAAACCCTCTGGAATACTCTTTGCTAGTCAGGGTTGGTGATGGACAGCGTGGCCAGGGCTCAGGGTGCCCCACAGTGTGAAATGAAAGCAGGAGGGGAGTTTGGGGTGTTTTGTGAGCTGGCTCTGGGTGCTGTGCACACAGGCAGGGAGGGTGTGCAGGGGGACAAAGCCTCAATCCCAGCGCTCACACCGAGCTCCTGTGGCATCCTTGGGCAGTGCTTCATCTCCCAGCTTTAATTCAGAGTCTGCAGGGTGAGAGCACACACCAAGTGTGCTGTAGGCACACTTTGGTGAAGTTCTTAAAGATGAATAGGAACCAGTTCAAGGTATTATGGTTGTTAATATAAATATGTGTTACATCGCAGCATCTTCACCGTGTTCATTCCGTGGAATATATTTATCCATAAAATTCTGTTGCATTTATATACAGCTCCAAACACCCTGGAAGCAGCTAGGTGTTGACAGAACAGCTGCAGTCTTTTACTATGTTCAATAAATACAAATGGATATAAACAGTATCCATCTGTCAGGCTCAGTTAGATGGTTTAAACATAAAGCTATTTTGTTCCTGTAATTGTATTTAGATCTGAAATGATAGAGGTTTGATTTTTCTTTACATAGTGATAAGGTACAAATTCCTTTGAATTGCTTTGACTCCTGATTTATTGCAATAAATTAAATAATAATCCATCCTGTCTTGTTTCACCCCTTCTCCAAGAAAAGAGAGCTCACTGCTCAGGCACTGAAGCATCCTGCTTTAGAGTAACCACCCTCCCCATGCTCGTAGGCACCTGGGCCTGTGACCTCTGTGTTTACAAGATATTTATTGCTGCTTGCACTTTCCACTGCTACAGTGTTATCACTTCAGTGCCTTGTAAAATTTGATTGTCTTTAATAAATGTATTCAGCGTTATTGCTGAGCAAGTCTGACAATTTACCCTTGTTCCTTCCCTCACACACAGACCCAGACACCTTCATAACCTACATATTTCCTTAGCTACGTATGTTATTGCTTGTGTTGTATCAGAGGCAATTTTGGATGCATCTCAATTAGATCATTTTTCTAATTAAATAAGTGCTTGTGGTGGTAACGTGAGCGTGTCTCTGAATACTGAGTGAGTGTGATTCACTGCAGTGATTTTTTTTTTCCAATTTCTGTGTGATGTTTGCTTTATAAAACTCAGCTTCTGGCACGGAGGCATCTCATTACCTTCCCCGTGCTGACCTCTGGAGCTGATGTTAGCCAGATGTGCTCAGCTCCCTCCTTCACCACAGCCTTCCTGTGTGACATCAGGGACATCATTTGGTCCCACTCTGCTGTTTCTCCCTGTGTAAAATGCTGACAGAACCCTCACCTATTCCCTGGAGATTTTGGGGAGCTTAGGCTGTGAACACAGGTGGGAGAATCGTGTCAGAGGAATGTCTGAAACCTCTGGTGCTCTTCACCTCCTCCTCCTCCTCACCATCGTGGGGGGACAGTGAAACAGATGTTGCTTTTCTTGTGCCAGAGGTGGCTTTTGATTTCTTTGTCTTTTTGTGTCATGTTCCTCCTTAAGAAAGTGGTTTAGCAATGTGAAAACTCTGTTTTGTGCACCTGAGGGGGTTTAGGCACCATCTCCTTGGTGAGGCTTCTCGTGGCTCTGTCTTCACTGCCAGCAAAACTGCATGAGAAAAGAGTACAAACATCTGTGGGGAGATGCAGAGTGCTGCTTCCATTCCCTTACTGTTCAGCTTCATTTTGTGGGGAATATCTTCCCAAGAATGAGGAATCAGGGACTGAGATATACTGGTTTTGCTTCTGTAAGTCTGCTGGAAGCTCACTGGTGTGGCTGGAGCATGTCTGGGTACCTCCCTGGGCCTCTGCAGGGCTGAGTCAGTTCTGCAGTAAAGGCTGGAAGGATGGGGAGTGTGGGGAAAGTGCAGATGTGGTGCTGTTGTTTGTATGCAGCTATTCAGAGTCTTTTCCTACACCTGAGACTGAAACCTGTTTTTCTGGTGCTGACCTTATAGAATAAACATTGATTCAAGAGCTGGATGTCCCACTTGCATTTTTCCATTTGACAGCCAACAGAAATGCACAGGCACAGTGTGAGCTCCTTCAAGGAGGCAGAGTGAGAATTTTGTGATTCTTTTTTTTTTTGCTTACAGTCTAAACTCTGCTATTAAATACTTCTACATCCCCTTTCTCTTGTTCAGGCCTAATTCTCAGCTTTCATTTTGGCCTTCTTTTTCCTGTCAGGGAATATTTAGGTTTAGGACCTTTAGAATGGCAGCAGTGGAAAATTGAGTCGTCATTTTGTCTGCAAACCTGCCACTGTGTCCCTGGGCACAGGGCAAACTCCTGCCAGTGACTTCAGCCTCTGTCTCGGAGGAGCTCGCTGCTGCAGGTGCAGGAGGTAATTCACATTCAGTGTCCATCTCTCCCCGCTCTCTTGAGGTGCCAATTATCCAGCATTGTGTCAAGTTAGATCTGGGGGTGTGTGTAAGGACCACAATTAGGGCTGGAAGGCTGAGGGTGCTGACAGTCAGACCTGCCAGAGAGATGAAGTGGGGAAGGACAAAACAATCTGGATGCAATTAGAGTCCTGCCCACCTTCTCCCACAGCCCCTTTCAAACACAGAAATGTGCATCTTCCTTCAAGGATGAAAAAGTTTGGGCTTCATCCCCCATCCTCCACCTCCCACTCCTTTCTGTGTGTCTGCACTTGTGCTTTCCAGCAGGGGAGGAATGTTCAGTCCCACAGGGAATTGTTCCTGCAGCGTCTCTGGCTCGGAGCAAGGCTGGAGGTGGTGGAGCTCCCAAGGGGAATTTCTTCTCATGAGGTTTAGGGCTCACTTTTGCAGATCTCAGGGAGGCTGCTGCTGTTCAGAATGGGAGATGGCAGTGGAGAAAGCTGGCAATGCACCTGCTGAAATGTTCTTCATGCACCCACACTGATTAAAGCATATCCTGCCTCTTTTTCCTGCTTCCCTCATAAAAGATGTGTTGGGTGGAGCTCATCTGTCTAGAGGAAAGGTATGCAGGGTAGTGGAGACTGGATTCTCTTTCTGGCTGTCTTTTGATCCTCCTGTGCAAGTTGAAGGTTTCAGAAATTATGAAAAGCTTCATGCAGGGTGAATACCTTCAGAGGAGACTGAACCTGCAGAACTGAGTTCCAGCTCCACGGTTCTCTCACCTCAGCTCGAGGCTGGGGTATGAAATCCCATCACACTGATCAACATGGCCAAAAGAGCAAGGTGAGGGTGGAACTGGGTTGACTTCTGCACGTTTTCAAAGCCTTGTTTCAAACTTGCCCTTAACAGCTTTTAGGAGAGCCTCTCAACTGGAGAATGTACTTCTGATTGATTGAAACAGCTTTCTGTGATGCTGGGGTTTGAGGCACACAATAAGCTGCTCTGCTCTGTAAGTGGCCAAAAAATAGCTAATACCTGGCATGGTGATGTGGTGCATTTAATCCTCCTGATTAAAAAATGTTATCCTTTGCCTTTAGCCTTTTTGATAGGCAGCAATCACCTGTCACTCCTTTTTAGCATATCCCACACATTAAATGGATGCTTCAATTTTGATAGTAATAACAAGAACAGCTCTGCACTTAAATTGAGTCTGTGGTTTCCAAAACACTTAAGAAACTCACAGCTAATTCTGCCACTGTGTATTTAACTGTAATTTTACCTGGAAACCTACAGACTGACACTGGCAAAGCCTGTAGTCATAAATTGAGCTTCTGATGAAGACTCTGCTCTAAACTGATCAGTCAGGTTTTTTTTTCTAGTAGAATAAATTGATGTTGAGCTGGGAATGAAACTCATTTCACGAGGAGTGTAATTTTTTTATTCTAGCCTCTAAGTGTTACAGTCCTTCCACCCACAAGGTATCACTGGCTCTGTCTCAGTAGCAAATATTAACCCCCAGCAGCATCACAGAGTAGTAGGAGGAAGGAAGCTCTTCCATCAATCATTTTCCTTGCTTGAGGACAGGCTGCAGCCAGTTTAAAATAACCAGCCATTCCTTGTTACCTGCTTTAAACTGCTGGATCCAGCAGCCCCAAAGAACGAGGCCACATCTCTCGAACCTGCCTGTGCTGCCAAAGCTCCTGTGAGCAGCAGGGAACAAAGAATCCCTTCCTTCTGCAGCAGCACCAAAAGAGCTGCTGTGTGTCTAATGCTCTGTCTTGGAGCCTTCAGCCTCTGAGTGTGAGATTCCCTTTATCATAATGCAGTAAATCATCCCAGAAACACGCACTTGGGGATGAAGAGGATTATGTTTTTGTTAGTGTCCGATTGCCTTTCTCAGCAATCCTCTCTTGGGCGTTAGAGCTGTGTCTCTTTGTGAACGCTGTTGTTTTTGGGGCTGTCAGGTGCTGGATGGGAAGAAGTGCTGTTGGTTTGTACCTCAGATGTGTTCAAAAGCAGCCTGACCATCTTCTGTTGTGACAGTACAAAAGCTGTCACCCTCCAGAAGCACATCTAGCACTGAGCTGTGTGTTTGCACTCAGGAGGGTGTCGAGACATTAAGTTCAAGTCTGTGGGACTTGCTGTGAGGTTCCTGGGCAGTTTTCAAGCTCTGTACAACCACTTCCCCTCTGTACAGGGACAGAAGCAGCTCCTGTAGGCTGGAGAAAGAATTGGAGACACTGAGCAGACTGTGGAGCAGGGCTCACCAACCCTTCTGTCCCCACTGACCTCGTACCCCAAAGCTCTGTGTGGCTGGAGTGACCACACACCCCATGTGGTGTGAGGAGGAGGAGATGGTCCTGGCTCCTCAGGGAGCACTGGACAGGCCTGGGCTGCCCAAAAACCCCTCCCTGGGCTGCCCAAAACCCCCTCTCTGGGCTTTCCTGCTGTCCTGATCAGCTCTCACAGCAGCACTGCCCCAGCTCAGACATGGGCACTGCTGGTGTCCTGCTGCTCCCACCCCAGGCTGCCTCTGGCTGCTCCTGGATTTGGGAAATGATGCATTTTGTGAGGCCTGGCTGGTGTGGTGGGTTAGACTTGTCCAAGGCACTCTCTTACACTGCAGCACATCCTACTTCAGTGATGGCACACCTCTAGAATACAATGATTTTTCTTTTGCTCTTTATTTGCCACGCCTGCTTTTTGGTCTTTTGGAAATGACCTTTGCTGCAGCTCAAGAGACTAAAACACAATGATCCTAATCAGAACTGGAGCTATGCTAGTTAGCTGAAGATTTTCATGTTTTCTCTAAGCTCTTCTCTTTCTAACAGTTTTCCTCATCGAGGCCCAGCAGTTAGATTAACCATCATCATAGTTTGCCCCAATTAGAGACTGGGGAGGAAGAACCACGGCAAAC
Organism: Parus major; assembly: GCF_001522545.3. Taxonomy (NCBI): domain Eukaryota; kingdom Metazoa; phylum Chordata; class Aves; order Passeriformes; family Paridae; genus Parus; species Parus major. The sequence continues at coordinate 1,425,481 of NC_031787.1, read as the reverse complement.
TGGTGTTTGTAATTGTGTGCTGAGCAATTACCCTTTGGGACATTGGTGCTGGAGGGGGAGGCAGGGCACAGAGGAGAGAGGCATTCTGCTATAAACGTCCCTTTAATTGGGCTGCCTGCCACAGGAGGAGTTTGACACTCAAGAGGTTTGACCATCTGCTGGATGGGAGGCCTTGCTTTAGAGATGTTTAACTTTATTTTTTTTTTAAAGCACACTGAAGAAGCATTACTGATTCCCATGTCATGAGGCTGTTAGACATGGAAAGCCTGGTGAAAACACTTGAGCAGAGGCTCTTGAAAGCAGAAAAGTGGTCTCAAGCAGTTTAACTGCTACTTAGAGCGTGCAGTTTGCTGTGGCACGTTCTCCTCCTGCCCCCAATCCAGCTGGGTTTCTGCAGGGAATTAGCTTAATGCTGAATGGGAAGACACATAAATAACCAAGCACAGGATTGTGCATAAAGCACAGTCTGAATGTGTTTTGCTATATATGTGTGCATGGAACTGTAAATATTTGTGCAATAGCAATATAACCGTGGCATGCACGGTATTGGTGAGGAGGCTCAAAATAGATCAGCTTGCATAGGAGTTGGGCTTTGCTAAGTTAAGCCTAAAAGTAGCCAGGAACCAAACTCTTCATGTACCTGAAGAAATCCTGTGAAGTGCAGGAGGAGCTGTTTTACCTCTTTTAAAGAGATGAAAATTCACTCTGTTACGTTTTCTCATCAGAAAGTCTGTTTTCACTTCCAAAAATACACAAGTAAGGCAGAAACGCATTCATACTTAGATTTTGTATATTTTGTCATGGCTGTGGAACGTCTCTTTAAGATAAAGTCACAGGATGCCTTGGACTGGAGAGGATCTTGAAGATGCTCTCACTCCATCCCCTGTGCTGCCCATGCTGGGGGACCAGCCCAGGGCACAGGGGGTTTCTGGGTGCCAGAACGTGGCCAGGGCATCTTGAATTTCTGTCCATCAATACCCTGAAGTCCTTCTCCTCCATCCATGCTCCACCTGCCTGTTCTTGTGCCTGGCACTGCCCTGGCCCAGGTGCCATGGTTTCCTGGAGGATTTGTCCCCCAGAGGTGAGACTGACCTGCCTGTACTCCCTCATCTCTTCTTCATTTTCTCTTTTTTTTCCAGAACTCTGTTTCTCCTTTTTCAGTCAGAGGGAATGTCACTAGGCTGTCACAACTTCTCAAATATGATTTATATGCATTATTTATTATTCTTTTTCCCTCATCAGCAGGATTTACAGTGAAGCAACGTGCATGCACACTGAATTATCTTTTGCTGTTCTTTGGTTTTGCTTTTGTTTGTGTTTTGCTTGTTGGATTTGTTTGTTTTAATGCAGGAAGTGGGCCTGGTACCAGTTATTGCTGAGAGCAGGCAGTCAGCATTCTCATTTCTTGTGATTTTAACAAACTGGCAGCCTTGGCTGTGAAAGGGGGAGTGAGGCATCATAAAGAAGAGGAAAGGAATTGAGGCAGCAGAGTCAGTGGAGCATGCAGAGTCTGAGTTAATTGCTGTGTTTTAGGTGTAAGAAAGTGTTTAGTGTAATTTCAGAACTGAGCAGCACATTCATGTGGGTCCAGGAGTGTGTCAGGCTCCTCCAGAACCTCCCCTTTCCCTGCCTGCAGCTACACTGTGTGACTTTTCTATGATTAAGGTTATTTGTGTCTATAGGATTTACAGTAACACAACCCTGATCTTTGACAGGATTCCTCAGAGCTATTGCAATGTGTTTTGAAAAGGAAATAGTTATTTGTAGTGGCCTCAGTTTTGATAGCTGAAGGTTTCCTATGGTTGCAGTAATTTAGAAGACTCAGCTTTTGTGTGGTGATGTGAGATTCCCTGGCTTAGAAGTCTTTTTTGCATCTGGAATTTAAAGGTGAAATACTCCTGCCTGTCTCTGTTGTTCTCCTCCATGCTGTCAACAGGGCTCCTGCTCACAGTGTTCTTTGTTGCTGCCTTAAAAAAAATTCAAGGAAGAGGAGAGCAATCATATTTAATAATGCAATTACAATCAGGGGAAGATGTTTATCCTGTAAGATTCCAACTGCTGGAAAAGCCCTAGGGCATTCTGGGAAATGAGATGCAAATATCCAGGATTACCTCTTCCTAAAAATACCAGAATCAAACAGCAACAACAATCGTTGCTCTGAGCAGTGTATTAAGTGATTAGTCTGTTATTGCCTGCGAGAAGCTTCGGGTTCTGCAGCCAAAGGATGAGTCCAAAGCAAACACAGTGACAGGAGAGGGACGTGGGGCTGACCCTGCTCTGTTCTGTGTGCTGCAAAATCAGCATTCACCAGTTTGGCAGCCACAGCTGGAGCCTTCTTATAGAGAAAAGCTCTGAGAAGGAAAGCAAGCACATCTCGTTTTTCTCTGTAGTCCAAAGGCTCTTGGTGTGGCTGGTGGCAGTTTGTAAATGAGGACACATCTTGGTGATGCTTTGTGGTTAAATTCATTTACAGAGTCCGAACTCCTTCTCGAAGCTGGCCATGAGAATTATTATTATTCATGGGGTGAAAGTTTTGAAGGCTCTTCAGCTGTGGTGCAGCAGCAGCAGCAATGCATCCCATGCAACGCTGGGTGCACCCTGTTTCTGCATCCCATGCAACGCTGGGTGCACCCTGTTTCTGCATCCCATGCAACGCTGGGTGCACCCTGCTTCTGCATCCCATGCAACGCTGGGTGCACCCTGTTTCTGCATCCCATGCA
>NC_031787.1:1405934-1422606 GCF_001522545.3 Parus major | reverse complement strand
GTTTCTGTTTGCTGCTTCCCAGGCAGAGTTAACCCTACTGTCAGCTCCAGGGTGACAACAGTTGTGTTCCATATTTAAAGTAAGATCAAATGTCAAACACAACCACTGCAGGAACTAGTCTGAATTTGATTTCAGAAAAATGGTAGCTGTGAAAATCTTGATGTTGGTTATCTAGATTTAAGGTTTTGTTGAATCTGAGTTAAATTACAGACCTATGTTGCTAAGCACATGAACTAGGGCCAAAACATGCTTTTCAGTTAATTAGATAAAACAAAAATAATTTCATGTGGTACTGAGCTGAACTGTCTATCCAAACTGAATTTACACATTTGAATCCACTTCTACTGGAAACAAAGGATTCAAACACCCATTTTCCTCTAAGTGCTCATTAACAAGGCCATGATCACAGTACTTTCCATTTCATATGCTGGAATTCAAGCAGAAAGATTAAAGATTATTTGGAATTAATTTGTTTAAAACATTTAAAATACATATTTGAAGATGTTCTAATGCTACTCTTCTACCAAATTGCTGTGATTTTGGAGATGACTTCAGAAGATAAGCTTGGCTTTTCTCTCTGACTCATTTGAACCATGTGTGTGTGCAAATACTCGTGGCTGCTGGTGCTGGAATAGGTTTACCCTGCTCCAGGGCAAGGAAATTGTTGTTGCTCTTGGTTGGAACAGCCTGGGGTTCTCAGCAGCGTGGGGTGCAATGGCACTGTCACATTTAGAGCCTGCCCAGGGTCTCTGCCTGGTGTCCTTTGTTGTAGCTGCATCCCTGAGCTAATAGAAAATTTGTCCTCCTGCATGTTCTTCAATGTGTGAAAGCTGCAGAGCAGCTTGGAATAATCTCCACTCCCATTATTTAGCTGCATAAAATACCTTGAAGGCAAATAGCACATCTATAAATTAAGCTTCTGAAGTGTTGGTCAGGTTACTCAGGGAGTTTTTGACAGTGAGATTATTGACGGTGTAAAGTGATAGTTCTGCTCTTGAAAAGCTCATTCTCCCAACACAAATCACAGCACTGCCAGGATTTATTGAACTGCCTGATGGAGAGGCACCGTACAAACCTCTATTAGTCCCTTTCCTCAGCTTTGCCATCACGAGGCTTTAAATAATTGTATTTGAAAGAAATGTCAGAGTGACAGAATTGGGTGCAGAAGGCCATAGATATTCCCTCTCCACCCCACCCCTGTTCTTTCTCTCATGCTCTCTCCATTATTTGATAATTTCAGAGGGAGAGGGTTTCCCCAGCTGCATGATTGGAAGGTTTTGAGACATTGTGTCTGCTACTTTAGGCAGAGCCTTGGTTATGCAGCACAAATGGGAATTCCCAGCTTCATGCAGATCTGTTGAGACAGCCAGGGATGCTCCTGCCAGGGTTGGTGCAGAAGCAACTCTGAGAAGAGCAAAACCATGCCTCACTCCTTTTCCTTCACTTCTGCCCCATTTCTCATACCCCATCTTGGTGTGAATTTCAGTTCCAGGACATACCTGCTAAGATTTTGACTCCAGAGTGTTTCTCTTGTGGCTTCTTTGCCATCCCAGCCAGCCCTGAGCAGTAAACACATGGTTTGTAAGCCTATTACAAGCTTCCCATATTCTAATACAATTAGTCAGCACTGACTCATTTGTTTTGTGGAGGCAAATGGAGCAGATTCAGGGATTTGTTTATTTGGATGTACCAATTTGTTGCACAGTGTAACTTGTTTCAGGAAAGGCAGTTCCTGCTCTTCTGCTGCCTTCCCTTTTGCTGGGGGACTGCAGCCTTCATTTGCAAAATCCTGCTTTCCACCAGCATTATCCAGCTTGCCTTTGCAAAGGAAATAATGTTAAATGGAGCTTTTTATTGAATACAAACCTTTTCCACATAACTGCAGAGAGTTAAATGTGGCACAGAATGTAAATTCTGAACCGTTCTCTGTAGGATGTCCCTCTCACTTCCATCTTGAGGTAATTATGTCAAAATACATGCCACTGCTCCCAAGGACTGGGGATCCAGCTAGTACTTAGTGTCTGAATTAATGTTTGGAATTGTTGCTGCTTTCTTTGTAATGGAGACGAGAGCCCAGCTGGTTTGGGTTATTGGTAATGGATTCCAGTGCTCTGAAATCATTCACTCAAATCCAGCTCCAGTCTGTAGTAACCCAAAGTAATTATTATTTGATTGCTACCCACTGATGGAAACTGAGCTGGTCATCCCAGCCTGGGTGGACAGATGTCCAAGTTAAACAGCACCAGCTTAACTACTGCCAGTGGCTCTTTGAAAGTCTGTAAAGGATATTGCTGAAGACACTTAGATAAATTGGGCTGAGAGTTTTTCTTGCTTGTTGTTTAAGTGGAGAAAGAGATCCAGAATGGAAATCCAGGAGAGCCTCTGAGGACTCTTACCTGGAAATGGATTCTCTGGGGTCATGGCTGAGGAGAGCAGGGTGGGAGGAAAAGGTTTATTGTCTCTTTTCTCTCTTGTATCTTGTGCTGGGGCAGTGTCTCTAAGGCAGTGTGCTGATGTCACAGCAGCTTGTGCATGAGCATGAAAAGGATTTTGCTTTTTAACTCTGTTAGGGATGCTGGGTATGTTTTCTTGGAAGCTGTTTCTGTATTTAGCCTGGAAGTGCTTTAAAAGGGGAGATTAAAAACCACCACACTTTGAAGTAATTTGTAGGGTTTGTTCCTTTTTTTATTACTTTTGATAACACAAAGAATTACTGGTTGGGGGAGTGTGGCAGAAAGAAATTTTGGCCATTCAAAAAGTCTAAAAACCCATTTGTGTTCACACAAAACATTATGTAGATACATCATAAATGTTCACATAACCTTCAGTGCTCTTCTGGGGCACTTTGCACCCTGAAATCCCCTCAGCTGAGCAGGGATGGTTCTCCCTGTGTGCTGGGAGATGTGAATGTGTGAGTGCACTGCCTGCAGACCTGCTCATCACATGTGAATATTGCCATCACCTGACAAAAGCAATATGAAACAAATGTGTTTGTGGCACATCTTTCATCACATAGCTGGGAGACACAAAATCTCTTGACCTTTTTAGCAGTCTTTTGAGGCAGAGGATGTGCTTTGCTTGACGTGAAGGTTCTTTTCCTGCTGCTGGAAGAGAAATGCTATTGTCAGCTGAACTTTTGGCTGTGACTGAAGGTCTTCCTTTACTGTCTTTTCTCTCTGAGGCTTGGCTCTTGGCCATGCAGTTGCACTCCCTTTGCTTGCTCTGACTCTTGTCCTCTCTGGATTGTCAGAAATCGAGCCAAAGCCACTTCTCCATTCCTTGTGCTGGAGCTGAGGTTGTGAAGTGTCTCGAGAGCCTTTGCAGGGCAGTTCTTTCCATCCTGGGCACTCAGGTGAGTGCTCACCCACATCTCCTGACCTGGGGACAGCCTCAAGTGTCCTTGACCCTGCACCTGCCCTTCCCAGGGAGGAGGAGGCTGTGGAGAGCCCTTGCAGCAGTTGGACACTTCCTGTATTATTGGTAATACACAGTGAAAATAATACTGGAGTGTTTGTCTGAGGGGTGGGACAAACCTTTGGGCATTTCCCTGTGAACCATAGAGGATTAAAGGGTGTGAAGAAAAACTTCACAAAGTACCATACACTACTGCAGTTCTCCCTCCCAAAACCAATTTTATGTTCCAAAGGAAACAAGCTTGAAATGAATTGGCTTGATTGGCTGATTTGCTGTTGTGAATTAAGCTGGTGTTACACTCCACTTGAAATTCCCAGTTGTACTAAAGCTAACTGGTGATGTTAGCACTGGAATTTAGGCTTGAAGTTTCTACATGCATTAGTATAAACTTCCAAGGGCCATGTGGTCATTCAGAAAAATCTCAGCACTTAGCAGCATATGAGTCAACCAGCCTGTGAGGGAGGAGTAAAATGAGTAAAATTCAAGTATTTTGTTCCCAGACCAGTGATCTGTGCTACTGAAATGGGATCTCAGTTCCTTGACCCTGAAAACAGCAGCAACAACAGGAGAAATAAATGCTGTAAACAGCTCTATAATGAAACCTCTCAGACAGCCTGTCAGCATGTGCTGATCTTTTGCCTTCACTTGCTGCTATGGCAAATTAGGTTGACCTTTCCCTGGTAGCATCTTAAAAAAAAAAAAGGGGGGGGGGGTTTGGAAAAAAAAGGTGCTAGGATTTAAAAAAGAACCAAAGGGAATTAGGTGTATCCAGTGCTTATTGAAATTCAGCTAAGTTGGGTATTTAACACTCATGGCTGCCTTTCAGAATCACACCCTCTGTAAATGATACCCTGCCCTAGGGGTGGTGAGAGTCCCGGGGCTGTCGGTGTAGGGCTGTAATTTAACCAAATTATGAGATATACTCGAGAAGTTGGAATTGATACTTTGCACAAGTTAGATTAGAGAGGCACTGGCATGTGAATTAACAGCAAGAGCTGGTAAATCAAGTTGGAGGGATTGCTGCTCTGTGCTTTCTGCCTCTCTCCAGAAATGGCCCTGCCAGGGGCTCCTCCATCACACCTCACATTTCTCCTCTGGCACTCGCAGCTTCCCAACGTCCCAGCCCATCCTGCCTTCCATTTTCCAGCTGTCATGTATCTTCCCATAGCTTCCCAGATGATTTCTGTCCCCCTCCCTGCCAGTGGTGGTACCTGGGACAGGACTGAGGTGACAACACCCAGAACAGCAGCAGGGGCTCCAGGCTGTTGTGTTGGATGCCAACAACATTTATCCCCCGTGTTTTTACAGTGCATCCTTTGAAGGAGGATGTTCCTCTGCACTGATGGAACATTTCTCCTGGTGCAGCTGTAATTAGGACTGATGAGCATCCTTGGGGTCCTGCCTGGCTCTCATTTAAATCAGCAGGAGCAGAGCTGCTCCCCTTCAAACAGAGCTGCAGTGATGGATTCGGTTGTTTTCCCTTCCCTTAACGACAAAGGAGGAGCGAGAAAGATAATGTTGTGGTGAGGGGAGGGGTATTTGTCTTGGAACAATGATGAAGATAAAGATGGACAAGCAAGGCAATTTGTGAGTTTTATCCTCTATCCCATTTAATGGGCTGCAGTTATATAAAGAAATGGAGATCTCAGTTAATCTTTATCCTGTGTCCTTCTTTAGGAACACAGTTACTCCAAATTAAATTAGCCTTTTGCCTCTTGCTGGAAATGATGGGGTTTCTTTGGCATCCTTGTTTATTTTTCATTGATCTAGAGGAAAAGAATTTCTCTCCCTTCTCCCCTCGGGATGTTAAAAATAAAGGGATCACCTTTCTGTTTTCAGCTGTCATGGCCTAAAAAAGTATAGAAATGAGGAATAAATTCACCATGGTTTGAAGAAATCCTCTTCAAAAAACCAATGGGGAACATGACAGAGTTAGAAGACCTCTCCCTCAGAAGAAGAGTAATATATATTTTATTCTCTTATTAATATTTCATTGGCAAGAAGGTCAAAATCTACATTTAAATGGAAATATTTAAAAAGCAGAAGCATAATATTTGACTATCTGGAGCTTTTATGGGTTAGAGAAAACCAGAGGCTTAAACACATTGGTTCAAAATTCATGGGGTGGGCTGGGAATTCCTTGTGTAATTTATACAGCAAAGGAATCCTCCATTTGCCTCCATCGACACCTCCAATAAAGGGTTTATGTTCCTAATACAAAGCTCCCTTTTAATTTAAAAATCCTTTTAAGTATGTCATGTCAGCTCGAGTCTTTAGATGAGATAGTCTGTCAGTGCTCAGAATATTATCTGGGTAGATGGAGCAGTCCATGGCTCGTGAGGATGCTGGGTTGTTTCTGCCAGGGCTGGGTGGATGCAGAGCTGTGTGTGGTGTCAGCGGGGCCCTGGGATCCCTCGGGGGGCCCTGGGATCCCTCGGGGGGGCCCTGGGATCCCTCGGGGGGGCCCTGGGATCCCTCGGGGGGGCCCTGGGATCCCTCGGGGGGGCCCGGGATCCCTCGGGGGGCCCGGGATCCCTCAGGGCCTGGATCCCTCAGGACTGGATCCCTGAGGATTGAGAGGGACTGGGGGTCCCAGCACTGCCTCTGCTCCCACTGGAGCGTTTCTCTCCCCACAGCAGCCACTGCAGATCCCATTTGGGGTGTGGGAAAATCTGGGAGTGAAACCTGTGTGCATGGGGAGGATCCTGCAGGTCTCTTCATGTGAAGGGGCTGGGATGGCTCCTGCCTTGTGCTCAGGCTGATCTCAAACACATTTGTTTGCCAGTCCCAGCAGTTTTGGCTTTTATCATGAGTCAGGGTGTGAGATTCCCCAGCTGTGGAAGTTGTGCCACTAACCTGAGGTGTGCTGACTCAGAGAAAAGGAAATTGAAAGCCCAGTGGCTGTTTTCCTAATCAATTGGTAAGAGATGGAATTTATCTTCTGCCCAGCAGGGAACTGCCCATGGCCACACCCTGCAATATCAGAGTGCAGCATCTCTGTGGGTGACAAGGACAGTGGGATGAGGGCAGCTCCAGCAGATTTGCTGATGACACTGAGCTGTGTGGGGCAGTCACACAGAGGGAAGGGATGGATCCAGAGGCACCTGGACAGGTGGGACTGTGTGAACTTGACAGAGTTCAGTGCAAGCTCCTGCACCTGGGCCATCCCAGGCACAGCCAGAGGCTGGGCACAGAGGTGGGGGAGAGCAGCCCTGGGACAAGGGCTGGGGGGTGATGGGTGATGGAAAACCTCACCCTGAGCCCTCAGGGAGTGATCCCAGCCCAGAAACCACCGGAGTCCTGGGCTGCATCCAGAGGAGTGTGAGCAGCAGGGCAGGGGAGCAGCTCAGTCCTTCCCTTTGCTCTTGTCAGCCCCAGCTGGAGCCCTGTGCACAGTTCTGGTGTCCCAGAATAGGAAGGAAACACGTGGAAGTGTTGGAGCAAGTGCAGAGGGGGCCGTGAGGTTGGTGAGAGGACTGGAGCACCTCCCTGATGGAGACAGGCTGAGGGAGGTGGGGCAGTTCAGCCTGGAGAAGAGAAGGTTGTGTGGAGACCTCACAGCAGCTGCCAGGGTCTGAACAGGCTGCAGGGAAGCCAGAGAGGGACTTTGCATCAGGAACTGCAGTGACTGGACAAGGGACAACGGGGACTGAATAAAAGAGGGGGAATTCAGGATAATTTCAGGCATTAGTAAGAAATTCTCCCCTGTGAGGGTGGTGAGACCAGCACAGGTTGTTCAGGGAGGCTGTGGATGTCCCAGTGCTGACCAGGCTGGATAAGGCTTTGAGCAGCCTGCTTTAGTGGGAGGTGTCCCTGCCCATGGCACAGAGGGTTGGGATCAGAGGATCTTTAAGGTCCATCCCAAGCCTTTAACATTCTGTGATCCCATGAGAGAGCTGGGATGGCATCAATGTGCCCATGGCCACCCCCTGGGGCCAGGAGCTGCTGCTGCTCTCTGATGGGCACATCATTCCCTGCCTGTCAGGAGCAGGGAGCTGAGGAATCTCTGGCTTTGGGGACACTTGGCCTAGGCAGCAGAGACAGCTCTGAAAAACTGGCCCAGCTCAGTGGCAGGCATGGTATTGATCCCTGGCAGTGTTTGACACAGCCTGTCTGTAAATGTGCTGCCTGTGGCTCCAGGAGCAGCTGTGGGAGCAGTGTGCTCTGCACAGGAGTGATAACATTGATTCCTCACCGGGAAACAATATTTGATCGAGCCTCACAGCTGGCCAGAAGCTTGCTTTGGGTTTTTCTTGTGTTTTGGTTTGTTCTTGTGGGTTGTTTTTTGTTGTTTTTTTTTTCTAAATCAGCATTATAGTGACTAGCAGCAGCTCACTGAGTATTTGTGCAGTTTGGGAAGACTTGCTTGCTTTGCCACCAGCAATCCCCTGCACACCTGAGCCTCCCAGAAATCCAGGTAATTGTTGGAAATGATCCAGGGGAGCTCAGTGCTAGAGAGAAAGCAACAAAGAGATGCTCTGCTGCTGCTTGACAGACTTGTAACCAGATTCCAGTTTGTGCTGCATTGCCCCTCCGTGTAACCCTATTAAGAAGCTGTAAATAGTAATATAAATGATGTTACAGTCATTTGTTTTGATGTATCTGAGCCTTTAATAAATCAGCTGTAGCTTGGCTAATAGGAATATGAGAGGATGGTGCTTGTTGCCAGCAGCTGCTAGTAAATTACAATGCAGTCATCTGTTTTACAAGGAAATTAAATGTTTGTTCTCTTGCTCCCTCTCCCTCTCGCATATTTTAGAGCATCAGGATTGTTCAGGAGCCCCTGTGTTCTGCTACATGATCCTTTTTGATCCTGTTGCATGTGGCTGGGGTGGCAGGGAAAGCATCTGCAGGGAGATGGGAGTCACTGCAGTGTGTCAGCCCTGTATTCCCGCATTGCTCTGGGTTCATCCCCTCAAAACAGGAGATGGTGTTTGATTTCACCTGGGGAAATCTCCTTTGTGGGTTGGATGTGCTCCACAGAGCTGAGCTAAGCAGTGCTTTTGGTGCTGGGCTGGGTGTGTGCTTGCACCAGCCTGGCTGAGGTTTGTTCAGGGTTAGTGTGGAATGGGCTCAGGGCTGCTGATGGATCTGGCTTTTGGATGTGTCCATCCAAGTTAATTACACCAATTAATCTCCAGGATCCAAGTGCTTGAAGCTGTAGTAGCTTGGGATAAAGTTTGAAGGGCTGATGGTTTTACCAAGATCTCTGCTTTTAACTGGAGGAGTCAGAAAGAAATCATCAGACCCCAGAGCAGCTTCTTGTCACGGCTTGGAGGCTTTTCCTCAGCCCCTGTCCACCAGAAAACTCTGGTACAGCCACAGCCACCCTCTGTGCTCCATCCTTGTGCTCCACACTCCTGTGAAGGACTTCTGGGGAAGGTTTCATGTTTCAGGATGAAAAATTAATCCCATCTTTCAGTGCTCCACTTATCTCTCCATAAACACATAAATGCGGTCTGGGGCTTGAAACTTATCTGAGTTACTCAAAGAAGTGCTTGGAATTCTATTAAAAACTTCTGATTTCTGTATTTGGTGAAAGGCAGGTTTGGCTGTGCTCTTTATCTCCTAAAGTATTTCCATACTGTAACATGGTGATTGTTTCTTCTGTCTCTCACTGCAGCTGTGCAGTAATTCACATCTCCAGACCCAAAATGATGTCAGTTTTGCCAAATATTGCAATTAAAATGCAGCATAGACGCTGTGTTCTCTCTGTTTCCCCAATGCTTTTCCCAGCTCTCAGCTGCACCCACGTTCCCTGGCGTGAGCAGGAGGCAGCTCCATCCTTCTGGAGCTGTTGGTGTCAACAAAAATTGTCCTTTGGCAAGGAAGGGAATCTGAGCAAGGCTTTTGTGGGGAGCTGAAGCAGCGTTCCCAGTGCCTGCAGCTGCAGGAGATGCTCCCATGCACAGCTTTGGTTTAACAGGAGCAGCTGGCTCACCCTGGGTCTGTCCAAGGCTCCAGGGAGGAGCTGTGCATGGGAGCACAGTGTTCACCTTCCTGCAGGTGAACACCAGCTCTGCTCTCAGTCTGTGCCCTGTGTGTGCAATCCAAGGATAACATCACAAATCTACGCAGTTTTATTGTGATTTAAAGGAGAAATGACTGTGCTGGGTGACATAGATACTGTTCCTTGTAGACTGGTTATTAATGTTTGGTTTATTATGTCTTGTGGTCTGTCATAGAAGAACCTTGTTGGTTTCTGAGGGTGATTTCATGCAAGGTTGCACTTTGTAATACGTTTGAGGTCTGATTTGGAGAAATAAACTGTCTTATATTAGCCTGAGTAGGGCTTTTGTCAACTCCCAAACATAGTTTGTGTGGAAGGGGATATTGCCTGACAATGTCTGCTCTGAATGCTTGATTTAGTGACCACTTAAATCCATGCTGTGGTTTATTATTGTTATTGTTAAATTTCTATTTAAAGAGTAAATGTATTGCTGTCAGTCAAGACAGAAGCAGGAACACATTCAGGCACGTGTTTGTGTCATGTTGAACACAGTGACTTCTGACAATACATATGTGCTTGTTGCTGATACCCTTGAAGGCAAAAATCCAGATATGAAAAATGATTTATTAATAATAAATAGCAGTTGAATTTGAAAGGGGCAGCTGTTTCTGGGGCAGCTCTCTGGCAGAGGCTGTCTCATGTCCCTGCTGGAGTCCTGCACAGAGCAGGGGGACAGAACAACCCTCAGAGCACAGGTTTGGGTTTTTTTACACTGCTCAGCTTGGTTCTGCATCCTCAAACCTCAACCTGCTTTGCTGGCATGGGGCTGATTCTTTACTGAGACTTGTCTGAGTAAAGATTCCCAGCTTTTACCCTGCCCAGTGTAAAGAGAATATTGTTACACTGAAATCTCCTGGAGGCAGGTAATGGTTTGCTCTGAGTCCAAAATCAAGAGAGATTTTTACACAAGTCTTTTCTCCAATAGCAGCCTCAGTTAAATGTTATTGATGATGTGGGGGACATTGCATTTCCTCCTGTAAAACTCATTGTCTCACCAAGGTATCCCAGAGTGGGTCCCTCTCCTGTGCAAGCTCCCCGTGGTTTGGCTGATGCTCTCCAGACACTTTATGAGCTCTGCCACAAATTGATAAGGGTGAATTAAAATGTCTGTATTTCATACTTGCAGGGACCTGTGTTTTCTATTAAGAAGCCCAGGGAGTGTGGGCTGTGGTTTCTGAGGAGGAAAGCCTTGAGCTACAGATTCTGGCTGGGAAGAGCTCCCTGGGACAGAGACACACAAAGAGCCGTGTGCTGCGTGTCTGGCTCCAGGGATCTGTGTGGAAGGAGAATTCCTGCCTGGCAGCTTTTCCTTCTGCTGCCAGCAGGAATCTGCAAGGTGCCAATAACACCAAGGGTGTGATTTGATCCCTCTGTGAGCCATTGATTTAAGAACTGGACTCGATTCTTGTGGGTCCCTTCAAACTCAGGATATTCTGTGACTCTGTGAAAGTGTGAAGCTATGAGTGTCTGTATTGTTAATAATAATAATTATTGTGATGATAATAATGAAGACAATCTATAATTAGGCATTAAACCTCTCAATAGAAATGTAAAATATCTCACCCATGGCTCCTGGATATTTGTAAGGGATGTACAAGCACCTGGGCAAGGGGCACAATGTGGGGTAGAAGAGTTGTCTCGTGGTGCCCTGTGCCATCTCCAGGGCTCTGCAGGCACCTGGTGGGAGTGCTGAGCACAGGGAGCTTGGGACAGAGCCATGCTGAGCTTCTGTGCCTGCTATTTGTGTGTCTGTGTCGTGCTCAGGTTTCTCAGGGTCGCTGTTGCCCCCTGCTCCATCCCCTGCTCCTCCAGCCTGAGCTCAGGCCCAGCAGGGTCACTGGAGCCCAGGGGAAGTGTGAAATACCAAACCACAAAACCTCTTTGAGTGCATCTCTGGGTTTTGGTAGCTCTGTCTCTGAATTCCAGGAGGTTTTCCTCAGTGTGTGGTGCCTGGCAGCAGCGCAGGGTGGTCAGGAAATGCCATGGGAAACACTGGGATAAGGAGCACGTGTTCCTGGGAGTGTTAGTGCTCTCTGCCAGCCCTGGAAACGACCTCTGTCAGCTGCACATTATCTGCAAATAATATCTCGAGATGATCTGAGCAAAAACTCGAGCTCTGTGCTGAAAAGAGCAACGTCTCCACAAACAGGGATGCTCTCTGGCAGCTGCAGTGAACTGGGATGACTGACTGATGAGCAGTGCTGCACAGATTAATGATGTCAGGTAAATGGGATTAGAATTACATTCTTGGAGTAGTTCAGGTTGCAGCACTTTCAATTTGCATTAATTTCAGGTCAAAGTAACTTTTCCCCATGCTGGTGCCAAAGGGCAGAGAATCAGAAGCCAATCTCTGGCACCCCAGTTCTTCATGCATCCTGTGTTCCAGACAGATTGCTCAGAATACTTCTTCCATGAGCTTGAATAAATCAGACTTAATGTATGAAGACTTGAAATGCATTTTCAAGGCAGTAGGGATATATATTTTGTAACAGATGCCACACAAATGCCTTGTGTCCTGTAAAAATATATAGACATTTTGAATGTGATGGGAAGTTGCAATTTATAAGAACATCAAGATTCTTCAAGCCAAAAAGCTACAGACAGTTGTAAGAAAGATTGTCTTGTCTGTCAGTGCAAATGCTATTATACAACTGAATCATAACTGGCTGCACTTGACTGGCTGCATCTGAACTTCTGTCAGCTGTTACAGACAACTCCATTCTCTTTGCAGGGTTTTTTTCCTTCCCCCAGCAGCTCAGCTGAGCTGCCTCTCCTGCACAGATCTCTGCTATGGCTGGAGCATTTCATTTAGATATTTAAGGTGTTTTCTGCATTAAGACTCAGCCCCATATCCAGAGCCAGCCAACATATCAGTGGAGCTGGCAGGGCTTTGAAATACCAGTTGGATTTTAAACATCACACCAGCCAACTGACTCCTCAAGGTTCTTCCTTGGAATCTTACTTTTTATTGCAAATTAGCCCATCAAAGCCATCCAGAAGTAGCTGCCCTGCAGTGTATCTGTGCATTTAAATACAGGATACCCATCTGAACTTCAGTCATTACACTGGAGTAGTTTGGCTGAGCATTTTAAATATCATAAATCTTCGTCACTGTAAAAATGCCATCTTTCTGTCATCCAAAAATCTGCCCTTTTCCCCCTCTTCTTTAAAACAAGTGGTTACTTAAAGTCTACTATTACAGTGCCAAGGTTAGAGGGCTCAGCTGTATGACAAGCTGGTGGTTAAATGCCAGGGATAACATGCTTTCAGAAATATTTTTGGAAATTTACTACATTCATAGTGTGGTTTTAATAATAAAAAAAAGGTAGTTGTCAGCTAAAAGCAGAGCCTGCTTTGGGAAAGGGATAAACTATGACAAAGTGTCAAAATATTGAAAAAAAACCACAGACAAAAGTTCCTGTAAATTGCATTAAAAAGTTCATTGACAAATATTTGATATGTGTTCTGTGCTGTGTCAACATTAGTTGAGACTCCTGGTATGTTTACCTTTGGTAATACTGGGTTATTTTCCCCCTTAAGTGGGTGATTTATTTTTAATGAAACACTGTAAAATCCACTTTTAACTCCCAGGAAAGGCTGTGGGTGTGACAGAAGTGCAGTGCCCTGGTGAGGAGCTGCCAGCACCCCCAGGGATGCTCGAGCAGGGATGGGGAGAGTGTGGGTGCTCAGCAGGATGAGGATGGAGCTCTGCTGGGAGTTCAGGGGAGGGGAGAAATGGTTGTGGACGAGAAAACAGGAGAGTTAAGAGTGGATCAACCCTGAAATTCAGCTCCTGGCTCTTTCCCTGTAACCATTCTGCACATCAGGGAAGGTTCTTTGCCCAGGCTCCCCAGGGAATGGTCCCAGCCTGAGGCTGCCAGGGATGGCCAGGCTGGGATTCCTGGGGTGTCTGCAGAACCAGGAGTGAGACAGGATGATCCCTTCCAGTGGATATTCCAGGATTTCCTGCCCTTGTCTCCTGGGAATTAGGCTTAAACCTTTCTTTTGGGGTTTTATTGTTCATTTCTGTTTTTTCTCTCCACTTTTCTGGTGGCAAGCTCAGAAGGCTCCAGGTTATAAAGTTGTTACTGTACCACAAAATTAAATGGCAGTTTTGTCCCTGGACTTTTAAATCACCTGCAATTAGGGCACTCACATGCCATTTTTAGCAATATAGAATAGAGCTAATTCACACAGTGCTTTAACATAAATAATTTTTTAAAAGGCGCAGAACCGTGGCATTCATATTTAGCCCCTAGCATGCACTAATTTGATCTGTCAAGTAGTGTTTGGAATTAGTGGAGCACAGAAATGCTGTTCATTGTCACAAGGCTTGTTTTAGCTTGGTCCTTAATTTAAAAAACTCTCTAATTTTCTGTGTTTTTTTAATTCTGTGGTCATTATGCATCTAACGCCAAAATATTTTACTCAGTGTCCATAAGGAAGAATTGCTAAGTGATAAATATTTTGCTTTCATTAGGAAGACATTCATCAGAGTACATTTTAATGCTCTCATTTTCTTTCCCTGTAAAAGAGTTTATTATGCAGGTACAGACAAGTCTTTTGGTAACAACAGTGGGAATGGTTCTGGTTTTACTCAGATTTTATTAGCCTCTTTTTGAGAAATAATTCAGCAATAATCCTGCAGTAGCAAATAGTTGTGTAAGGGGCTGTGGTCTCCTGTGGGCTTATTATAGAGAGGGAGGTATTTCTTTCCCTGGCATTACCACATAGCTTAGTGCTGTTTCACTCCCAGAACACTGGAGAGTTTGTTCCTGATTTAAAGGTATTGGTGCATTTAAATTCAGTGAATTGAATGGGTTTGAAAAGATGCTGGCTTGAATTTGAGGGGATGCTTGGCTGCCTGTTGGCTGTTGAGTCTCTGTGCATGGGGTTCCCCATTCCCAGTGCTCAGAGGTGATAAATGCAAATATCAACATGTGATATTTTCCATTCACCCTGCCAAGCTGGAAACAAAGCTCTCTGCTGGAAACCATCCCTTTTCAATAATAAAATATTTAAGAGGCACACAGTGCTTTTCATTTTCCAGGTGAAATGGAGCTGAATCCTGCCTGTTAGCATAGCCCTGCTATGGGACACACTTCTTGTCCCAGAAATTCTTCTTCCTTCTGGGACATTTCCCCCATGACAAGCAGAGCTCCTCTTCCTCAAGCCAGAACTGCACTGAAGAGGGAATGAACTTGTGCTTTTGTTAATGTTTTTAATAATTAAAAATACCATTCTGTATTAGGAAGAAAGAAAGAGTTTCCCAGCAAAACACTGAAATGAAAATTTTTAAAGTCATTTTCCATCCCAAAGTTGCTATTGCAGAAGCACAAAGAGAGCACAGAAACCCTCCAGCCCAAACCAGATTTAACTCTGGGCACCAATGGCTTGACTGGGAGCTGAAAACACAGAGTTGATTGAGTTTTTGGCCTGGCTTGAACCTCGTTCTCTAAAATCCTGTGTCTGTGATTGTTGGGTTGAGGGCTGGTTATAGGGGGTGTTTGTCTTTCTCTGGACATTTCTGTATTTAAATTCCCTGGTTATTTCCATGTGGGAAGTGGTTCCCTCCACACTTGTTGGCCACTCACTGGGATTATCTTGTACTCACCTGGGGGAGATTTAAAAGAGGAAAAAAAGTGAAGTATTTGTCTCTGAGTCAGGCAGAGAGGTGGATGGGACTGCAGAAATTGTGCTGGAAAGTAGGCAAAGGTGGTCAGAGCCAGTCCTGCAAATTCCAGGCAGCTTGGCCTGAGCTTGTCCCATTCAGGGACCTCCCATGGGAGATTTTGGTAAAGAAGAGTTTTTCCTGGCAAGTCCTGGATCAGATCTGTACTAACCCAAATTTTGGAATCCTTTCTGCTGCTCCTGTTGATGAGTGCTCTTGGCTGTTTCTGTCTCAGACATGGGGTAACACAGAATATTTTTATTATCACAGCGTTATTTGGGCTCATCTAAACAGAGAAATTAGTGGGAATTAAAAAATAAGGCCATTTGAAATGGTATTTCTTACTTGATCATCTTTCTCTGGGAGTAACAGAGTTTATTGCATAACAGTTTGGTTCTGTTTCTGAAGTGCTTTTAGTTCTCATATATGGAACTTTCATTCTGGAATTGGGAACAGCAATTCAGGAGTGCCTCTCCCCTCCAGTTATTTACTCTGTTTTAAGCCCCAATCTGCAGGATCACATCTACATGCCCATTTAAAACATCATTTCCTTTGCACAGAAGCACTACTATGGCTAAAATTTAATTCTGATATTTAACTGAATGAAATTGCTTGCAGATGAGTGTTTGAAAGAGAAACAAACCACATCCTTGTGTGCTGGGAGGATTTGCAAACTATTACACGAATGCAAAGAATGTGCCCTCCCCTGACTGAGGAGCTGCATGTTCCTCATTCAAATACCAGCACATTTTATTTCAGAAATCACAGCTTGTTGTTGTTTGTGTGACAAATAGCAGCCAGCAGAAATTGCAGGCAGCAGATTCAGCAGTAGGACAGCCTTTTGTTCCTGCTGAACCTACCACAGCGTCCCCTCTGAAGCTGCTTCAGGGACAGATAAACATGCAGTATTTCAGAAATAAATAAAGATATTTATCTGTGATAAAGATTCACATCTCTTTTTTAATATATTTTGCATTAGGTGACTTAAAGCATCTAAAACAAGTTGGGCTGAAGCAGCAGCGTCAGAATGAGCTGTGCTGGTGCAGCCTGGCCCAACATAAATCACATTATACCAGCATGAATGAGAGCAGTTTCCTTTCAGATGGATGCAGAAGGGGAGTTGTTCCAAGTCACTTGGCAAGCCTTTCCTGACAAGAGCGCTTTAATTCACAAAGCAGCCTTGTTTTTACATCTTCACTGGGAGCTGTGGAAGTTGTTTGCCTGTGGTTGGGGTGGTGTGAGCTGCCTTTGGCCCCAGCTGTGCCCACCCTGCTGTGCAGCTCCGAGCTGCTCTCCTGCCATCGCTCATCCTCAGGAGCAGCAGCCCCAGGAGTGCCCTGGATGGGATTTGTGTCCCTGGGCTGGGTCTGGCTGCTGGCAGAGATGTCAGAAGGGATGAGGGGTGGGCTCCTGCAGGGCTGGCAGGGGGGAGAGATCTGTCTCTGGAGCTGAGCTGGCTTTGGAGGGACAGCAGGGCAGGACAGCAGGACCCAGGGGTGCTGGGAGAGCAGGACCCAGGGGTGCTGGGAGAGCAGGACCCAGGGGTGCTGGGAGAGCAGGACCCAGGGGTGCTGGGA
>NC_031787.1:1394162-1405475 GCF_001522545.3 Parus major | reverse complement strand
AGGCAGGACCCAGGGGTGCTGGGAGGGCAGGACCCAGGGGTGCAGGGGGCAGGATCAGGGGCGTGAGAGCAGGATCAGGGGTGATGCTGGAGCCAGGAGGGTGCAGGGGGATGTGCCCCATTCCAGGAAGGTGCAGTTTTCCTCCTCGACATCCCCCTAACAGAATGTGGTGGATTTGCTGCAGACCAAGTGAAGAAATCCAGAAGGGATGTGCCTCATGGTTACCCCAGTGCTGTTTTAACCCTGCTGGAGCTCTGTTCCCTTTCCAGCCAGCCAGAGCTGGCACTGCAAGGAAGCTGTGCCATTTTCAGCTCCAGGAGTGTCTCCAGTACTAAAATCAGAGAGCTCTCAAGGAAAGGGATTTTTCCTGGTGATATTTATTATGTAGGAGCTCTGTATGCTGACCACAGCTGTCACAATCCTGACCTCAAGGGCAGATGTTTCAGAGGACACTCCAAGGGAAGCTGCCACAGCTTTAAGAAATGGTTATGTATATTAATTATATATATGTAATGCTATATAATATGTATCATTCTTCTGTAGATGAGTTCATTAATTAAGCAAAACACTCTTCAGTACTTTGATCTATTAATTAACAATGGTAAATCTGCCATTGGTAATCTACTACTGTAGCTGGGCACAGAAAAATTCAATTGTTCAACACCAACCCATGAGCTTTTTATCTGTTTGCAGGCTTTTTTTCCTTTCTTTTTTAATAATCCTTTATCAGCCTGCACTGAGGTGGAGCAGAGGAGCACGAAGGCCTTTCTCAAGATGCTTACTTAACCTTTAAAAACCCAGTGACATTTACAGGAGGTGCCTGTCTCAAACCTGCAGGCACCTGAGTGCTCACAGCACCGCCAGGGCTGCGTGCAGAGCATCTCCTCAGCAAATCCCAGCACCCCATCCCTGGGATCTTGGCCAGGGGTGATGTCTTGGCACTGCACAGCTCCATCTCCAGGGATCTCTGCTCTTCTTGGCACACTGGAAAGTTGGGGTGTTGCAGTTCCTCATCCAAAAAGTGGTTTTTGTACTCAAAACTTCAGGTTTGTGCTTCTCCTGCTGAGCTTGTCTGCTGGTGGTCGAAATGGGGTGATGTAAATGTCACAAAGTCACAAAGGGTGTGTGTATACATCACCAATTCTCAAATCACCTGTAGCCTGTCATCTCTGAAATCAGACATAGCACGTTAAGCTGGATGTGTAGATTCCAATGATGTAAGTTAAGTACACTTTCTATTGTACATAGTAAATTAAAAAGTGTTTAAAAACCCCATTGTAAGTAGTTTACACACAGGTCCATGTTGTGAAATGGTTACTCTGAAGAGGCCCCTTTCCTTTCTGGAACATGCCCTAGGCAATGTTGTGGATCTGTTTTCCAGTGATTTGTATGAAAAGTTCGTTTCAATACCTTTTTTCTGGTTTTGCCTGGCAGAAATCATGGTATGAATGAGTATAGATTTATGGTTTATGTGTGTAATGTATATATATATGATGATCTTTTTGAAGTAGTGCATTTTCTGTGTTGTCTCTAAGGACTAAACAGACCAGGATGACACAGTGGGGAAAGGGAGAGGAAAGATCCAGTTGTAAATAAGGTTTTATATGTAGCTCTTCTGAAATGACAGCCAAGGTTTGAATGCTTGAGGGTTCACATAGTTATCAGATGGCATACAAAAATGTTCTGCTTTGTCTTGGAGGGACTCTTTAAAACTGTCTTTTATACATCTCTAGTTACCATATACTTAAAATTTAATAATAAGTGATGGTGTTTTAAAGTACTGCACATTTCATGGGGTTAAATGCAGGAAAGAAAGAAAATCTAGTGAGTCTGTCTGTGAGGAGCAGCAAACTGAATTTGGAAGCTGAAAGCCTGCTCATATATTGAGTTAGAGAGTGATGATGTTACATGGTGTTCACAGCAAGACAGTGATACCTTTTGCCATACCTGCAAATGGTTTGTCAAGTAAGAACTGCCAGATGCCAGAGCTTCAAAATGCCATTTTTTTGCCCTGTAGAGTCAGCTGAAAGCACAGTAGGAAATGTGTTACCTGGGTCCTCCCCTTTCAGTAAGTCTGTGTGGAAAAAGGGATGGTGAAGTTTTGTGGCAGCACAGAAGTGAATCCTTTTCTGCTGGGATGACACTTCAGCCTGTGGTGAAGGGAGCCTGTTGATCACAGCAATTTCAGGGCTGGTAAAATCCAAAAGCAGGGGCTCCACTGAGCCAGGGTGTTTGCTTCCATGTGGGATTCACTAAGGAGGAAAGCATTTAATGACCCACTTCTGGGAAAAGGAAGACAAACACCTGTTAGGGATGCAAAGAGCTCACTTCTGTGAGCTTTTACCTTCCCTCCTCCTTCAGTGAGGACTTTGAGTCCTTGACACCCAGCTCATCCCCCTTGTTCTCAGCTTCATGACTCTTCTCTGAGCCCCTCAAATCCCACAGTCCTTCCTGGGCAAGGGAGCCACACTTTTCCATCCTGCCTTTTTCTTTATTTTCCTTTAATAATCCTGTGCCAGCATTGCAGGGTGGAGATGGTCCCCATCACTGATCCCAGCAGCTTTAGCCTTCTCTATGCAGAGCTGCAGGTTTCTGTGAAAGCTGGCCTCATGTCATGGTTTTTTGTAATTATCTTTATCATCAACTGGGTTTTGATACTGCCAAGTTCCCTAAACTGAGGCTACTCTTTGTGTTTAATGTCACTGGAACCAAAAAAGTAATTGCATTCCTTTGCCATCAATTCCAGGTTAATCCTCCAAAAGAAGGTTTCACTCATCATCTGAGCCAGTGGTTTTAGTATAGACTGTGAACCCTCCAATCTTTAATTTTCTGCATGGAAGCAGAGGAGAGAGGGAAGGAAGAGCCTGTGAAGTTCATCTGCTTTGTAACAGATGTGCACTGAATCCATGACCACATACATGTTGAGAAATGAAGGAAAGCAGAGAATTATACTGGGATTTAACTTTTCTTTTGAACCAACATGAAAATCCTTCCAGCTGTTAAGGCTGGGTTCCATTCTGAGTGTGGCTGAGCAGAAGTTGGTGTCCTGGCTTGTCCTGGGTCTGGTCTCAACTGCTTTGTGGGGATGGTGGGAGGAAATCTGCCTTGATTTCATGTTCAGGTCCACTCACACACTCCAGTATTTGTGATAGCACTTTGGTCTTGGTGAAAAGAGAGATTAGAAAATGAACAGCAACACAAATAATGTGAATTATGAAAGTGCACATAATTCATGGGCAGGAGGAGTGGGATGGCTCTGCCTGTCTTGCCCTTTTCAGGTCATTAAAAACCATTGAGAGGAGTTTAAAAGAATTGAGAAGGAAAGATGGGAAGATTTCTGCAGAGCAGCCATCTTCAGTGTCTTCTAGAAGCTGCAAAAGCCTGTCACTGTTGTGTTGGTGCTGAGGCACATCTCAGATGTGCTGGAGGGGAGGAGGAAGCCCAAGCATCAGCTGGGGCTGGGCCTCTGCTCACCATTTGTCTCCAGTGCTGGTTTACATTTTTCCTTTTAAATTTTGCTGTTCCTTTTTGCATTCTGCTTAGTAAGAGTCTCCCCTCTGGCTCTGGCAGTGGCACTGTGAGCCTGGAACTGGAGGAGGAGTGGAAAACTGGTATTTTAAAGAACCTGATGTAGGCAGGACATGTCCCTGCACCCCAGGGTCTGTGTGTGGCTGTGAGAGCACGTGCTGGGCAGAAATGTGGTTTCTAGAAAGGGTGGATGCCACATTTTCTCTCAGTTTGTTCTTTTCTGAGCCTTACATCACGTTTTGATCTTATTTTGTCTTGGGGAGTAGGTTCAGACCGTTCAAGTGGTGGAACTGCAGCAGCTCCAGCTGCTCTCACCTGACACTTCCACCTGTGTCCCCTGAAAAGTGTCTGCCACTGATCCCAGCCCAAAAACCACTGTGATTCCTTGTAAAGACTGTGCACAGCTGAAGGGGAAGGCAAGAAAAAAGCCCCACTTAAAGCACTGCAAAGTGTAATGTACTAACAGGTTTTCCCCAATCTTCAACAAAAGGTTATTTAAGAAGAGTTCAGCTGCTGCTGCCAGGGGACATGTAGGCCAGTGTCTCTGTTTTGATAAATCTTGAGCTGCATTTGTCTGCTTAATAGCTGTTGATGACAAGGTCATGTTCACACCTTTGAATTTCTGGGCCCTTGTGGCCACTAGAGACAAACCTGCCACCTTTCATGCTTCATTTTGCTCCTAAAAACTCACTTCTCTCTGTTGTGCAAAGAGAGCTGATGTGGCTGAATACAAACTAGGCTCACACACATGTCCATCCATTCCCTTCTCCCCTCTCTGTGGTGACTCTCCTCAGTTTGTGAGCACTAATTGCAGTTGTCTCAGCCTGTTCTACATAAAATAACTAATATCTGAATGATTTTCAGACTCAGTCATCCAGGGTATTTGGATTTATTAAATGGGATTTGTTCTCTTGGATTTTCAAGGGAAGACAATCCTCATACAAGTGAACAATTTGGATGTTTTGCATATTTTTGGTAATCATAGTTGTTTTGGTAATTAGTTTCCCACTTTTTTTCCTAAATGCCAAACTACCACATGAGGGTTCATTCCTGGTACAAGTTAGCTCTGCTATGGCCGAGCTGGGATTTGTGTGATAATAAAATATATAATAATATAATAATTATTATCTATTATTTAATAATATATATAATATTATTATATATTTATTGTTATTTAATAAATATTTATCATTATTATATATTTATTATTTAATAATAAATATAATATTATATTTATATATATATATAAAATAATTATATTATTTATATATATATATGAAACTCACACTGTGCTGGGGAGAGCAGAGCCAGGGCCAGAAGGGTTCAGAGCAGAGGACAGGGCTCAGGAGCACTCTCACTCTGGAAAATCTCCAAGGCTGATCACATTTGCCAGCTCTTTCTTTCCTTAATGGGAGTTGAAGCTGAGACATTGCTACAAGTGTGTTGGTGCTTGGGAGGATAAACAAGGAGAAACATAAATAAAAACTCAATAATCCATCACTGGAGGGAACTAAGGAGCTTATCTGATTGGTTACAGCATGGCAAGCACATCACAAAAACACATAAATCCACAAGACTGTGGGGTTTTGGGTTTGATTTTATTATTTTTTTTTCCTTAATCTGGTTTGAATCTTTTTAAACATTTAAAGGGCAGATAAAATGAGCAACCAGCACTTGAAATGAGGGAAGAACTGATATGCTTCAAAGGAAAATGTCAATGCCACAAAAAAACATAGCCCTCTAGATTCAGGAGAGGTAATTTGTAACCTCAGATGCCAGCACAGAGCTGATGAGCACAGGCACTTCATAAAAACCCTGCCTGTTACCAGTTTGTTAAACTGGCCAGAATGGTCTACAGAGAAACTATAATTTTTCATGTTTTTTCATGAATTTTTCATGTTTTCCTGAAAATACAAAACTCATAATAATATTTATTTGGGATATAATATATAATATTATATATAGAATTAATATGTAATATATATAATTTATAATTATAATATAAAAATATATTATTATATATTATAATTAATATACTATTGTAGTGATATAATTATATTATATATAATAAATATTCTTATATTATTATATAATAAAATTATTATATATATATATAATTATATAAATAATCAGTTTGGGCTTGTCTGTCCACAAATGGGTTATCAGAGGTGAAATCCTTTGGCCCATCTCATTAAAACTTGTTTTTCTAACACCAGAATTCCATTTTCATTAGCTTTTCCAGCTGGTTTCCACACAGGCTGTGGAGAATGGATGATGTCAGAGTTTGCCACTGATAGAAATGATTCCTTTTCCTCCTTGCCAAGGATTCCTCCTCCTCCTCCCTGCCCTGTTTTTGGTGCTGGGCACATTTGGAGGTGCTCAGGAGCAAACTGAACATGGGGCAAAGCAGCTGATGAGGAGGAGAAAAGGAATCACTTTGACACAAAGCCTTATCCTCCTCCCTGAGCTGCTTTTCATTGACATTTCTGTGTTTGGGCTTTATCATTCTGCTTATCAAGTTCCAGTGAGAGGCTTGGGAAGGACCAGAGATGCTTTCAAGGCCAGTGTTACCTGTTTATACTCTGTGTTCAGGACATGGCTTGCCTTTGGAAAGGAAACTGGAGGAAATGTCTTTTTCTGTTCTTGCAGGATGCAGGGGTCTCTTCCCATCACATCTGATTTATCCTTAGCCCTCATTAAGTGGCATCTGGGAAAACTCAGCAGGTTTTCAGCTACCCCAGCCCCACAAGGCTGTGTCCTCTCTTCTTCCCCACATATCAGTGGGTCTCATAAAAGCTGTTTTTTTCCCTGAAATCCTTTCTTGTCTCTTCAGCTTGTTGTGGCTAAAACCATTCCTGCTGAAACAGCAAACGCTGTAATTTTATATGGAGCTGCATTTAAAAAAGGAAGAAAAAAATATCTTGTTGTTGGTTTACTTTACAGTGAGCTAAGCAGTCATTTCTTGTATTTCAGCCTAAGATCAGCAACTGCACCAATTCCCATCCAGTGGCAAAACCAGCTGGGTTCTGAGGTGGAATGTGAGGTTTGGGATCTGAGTTCCCTGTTACAGAGCCCTGGCTGTGAGCCTGAGCCTGATTCCAGCCCCATCCCAGGCTGGCTCAGGACAGAGGGACCCTGCAGGGACACAGCAAATCCTGCTCTGGGTGTCTCTGCAACTTCAGGTGCTGCACACCGACTCCAATCTGCTTTTAATTCTCTCTGTAGCTCCAGGTCCGGACTTTGTTTCAAATCTGTTGTTATTTTTGCATGTCCTCTTTTTCTCAAGTGGTTTATTTTGTCTAAATGCAGCAATTAAAAAGAAATTATTGCTCTGTGAGAGAACTTGTCTCAAGAAGAGGAAAGATGTTTATATCAGCCAACTCTGATTGTCCTTATTTGTTTTGGCAGATAAACAGGAAAGCAGTTTTCAAAGTAAATCCACAGTAGGTCCCTTTGGGATACTTGTCTCGCTGGGAGGAGACTTCTCTCTTCCCCCACCCTGAGCAGATCACAGCACAGATTCTTTCTGGATTTGGGGTGTCAGTTCAGACTTGATTCACACATGAGCTGTCTTTCATTCCCCCACACCCCCTGCTTTTTTTGACAGCTTTTTGAGATGCTGCTGATGTTCCCCAGGTTCCTTTTCCTCCTTCATTCCTCCAGGGGGTGTTTGGGGCAGAGCTGCTGAGCCCCTGAGGGTCTCTAACCCCGAGGATCCCAGCAGAGCCCTGGCATGCTGGATTTGTGCTGAAAGGGGATTCCTGCCATTCCATTCCCACCACAGGGATGGACATTTCCCCTCCCAGCACTGATCTCAGCATCTCTTGGTGCCAGGGGCTGGGCAGGTGACACCTCTGAGTGAGGATGGAGCTGCTGGGCTCTGATCCTTTCCTTCAGAGCCTGGGCACGTTCCCCTGGGTGTCAGATCGTGTTTACTGCAGCTGCAGGAGAATGTTAATTGCTGTGATTGCAGTGCCCTGGCTGTGTGCACAGGCAGCATCGAGGCCCAGGCAGGTTTGGGGGTGGCTCAGAGCCTTGGCAGGAGCTGCCTGGCCTTAAAAGTGTTTGTGGAATGGCAGCTTTTGAGCCAAGCTAAACAGCACTGCTGTAGAAGCCATCCTGTCCTCTCTGGAGCCTTTTGGTTGTGCTTTTAACAACATTCTGCCTTTGTGCCCTTCTGCTGCACTGTGTCCCCTTAATGGCCGAGCCTGGGATGCTGCTGGGTGCGTTTCCTTCCACAAAAATAATGCAGCCCCGTTGTAAAAGGGGAGATTTACGATGTCTGTGTGTTCATCCCATTTCTGGAGACAGCTCCTCTAATGATAAAGGTGCATACATCTCGGTGTGATGTAAACAACTTGATGGATGGGCTGCAGTTGATGTGGAGAAAATATTGGAAGCTTTTTATCAATCTGTGAGGCTTCTGGGAGGCTGCAAACAGGTGGCCTGGAAGCAGCAGACAGGTAGATCATCATTAGGGGCACTCAGGCTGTTTGCAGGTACCCACTGAGCCCAGCATTTCTGTGCTGGAAATAATCAGCAGAAGGGAAGGAGCTCAAGGCTGCCAGAGCACTTACCTCCCTTTTCAAACAAGGGGAAGCAAAGATGGATTATATTAATATAATAACTGGCAGCCAGTCTGTGGAGTTAAGTGCTTCTTTAATCCTTGTTTGGGAAAAAATGCAGACTCAGGGATTGTGGTGTCTGGTCATGGGTGCAGGTTTTAATTGTGGAGTCCAGGAAAAGATCAGAATCTTGCCATTTGCTGTAGTGACAAAGGTGCAGGATGTCCAGGTTCTCAAAAGGAATCTGTCTGTGTGTGTAGGTCTGTCTGTGTTTTCACACTGTGGGCACAAGCACTAATTAGCTTTTCAAGTGGAGAAATTTCCCTTAAAAAAAAAATGAAGCCTAGTTTCAGTTTTCATAAAAATGTCAACCAGAGCCATAAAATGTCTCCCTAATTTAGGAACACCAGAAGGCAAAATAAATTAAATATTGAAACCGATAGAAACTCTTATGTTGAAGTTGATAGGCTTAAAATTATTACTAACATATAAAATTGCCACAAGTCTTCTTTTCCTCCCTGCTGGCACAGAGGCTTGCCCATGTGAAATGTGCTGGAGTGGAGAGAGTTTAGAAATAGCAGGGGACTTGCAGTGACCCCAGGCCTTGAGAAGCATCATTCCTGTGTGACAGCAGCTCCTGCCACCCCACAGGAGCTCCCAGCTCCTTTATTTGCTCAGAGGTGAGTGCACCCCTGGCATCAGAGCTGCCTGGTTTGTGTTTCAAGGCTGGTTTTTTTTGAAGGGTTATCCCTCAGGGCAAGTTCTGGCTCAGGCAGTGTGGTTTGGAGCCAAAGGACATCATCTGATGGACCTTGTGGTGTGGTGACAGCCCTTCTGCCTGCCTTTGGAAGCATCCAAAATTTACACGGGTCACCTTGAGACTGTTTGCATAAAGCTGGGAAAATCCTTCCTCAGGGAGGTTTTTCTGGAAGCTCAGCATTGTGAGAGTGTTCACAGGTAACTGATCCTACCCTGGAGGATATTTAAGCTCTGAGCAGTGGATTTTTGTCCAAAGTCTGAGATTCCAGGTGGGCTGAGAACCTCTCATGAGTAGGTGTGACCTGCCTGATCCATCAGGAGGGGAACAGAAAACCAAAGCAAGGGAGAATATTTTTTTCTGCCCCATGAGAAGAAGTCTGCAGGGTTTCAGTCCTGGTGCTGTCCCTGGCTTTACACAGGCCCCAAAAACTCTTTGGTGTGGTTTCTTCTGTTGCAGGGAGTAACGAGATGAGCCTGTGTTAGATGAAATAAAGACTTCATGATTCAAAAGCACACATTTCTATTTGCTGCTTTCCTACCTGGTGTGTCCTTATTGCTCTCATACCTGGTGCTTCAGTGCAAAGGGGATTTTTCATCTGGCATCATGATGATGATTCTTCTTTTTTGGGGGTTTTGTTGGTTTTTTTCTGGATTTTTTTTTATTTTCTCTTTTGATTATTATATTTTTTTATTATTATATTTTTATTATTATAGGATCTGTAATATAAGTAAATAATACAGTAAAAATATAATATAATAAAGTAATTTATAGGATCTGTAAATATTACTAAATTAGAAGAGCTTTTGAATCAGCTTTCTTTAGATATGCTCACTTTGTAGTACATAAGGATGGTAAAAACATTGGTTTATCAACAGATTATATATCTTTGTTATGTCATTATTATTGAAGATGAAGCAGAAACATCAGAGTTCACCACATAATTAAAAATCCCACCACAGTTCCAAGTGGAGAGCACCAAAGGTTGTGTGTGAAACCTCGATACCTTCACATTTGGAATTGCTTTTTTTTTTTTCCTCTTGATGTTTGGTTTGGCTTCTGATCTATTATTCTATATTTTAACTACATACTGGAAAGCACTAAGCAAACACTTGTCAGTGGTGGTTTGGGGTTCAGTTTTAGCAGATGCTGTCCCAGGGAGGTGGGAGGTCAGTGTTTGGGGCAGGACTTGCTGTGTTCCTGGGCATGGAAAAGCTCAGCAGACCTTGCAAAACCAGGTCACATTCACTCAGCTCCTGGCACCTGAAGCCATGAGCCAATTTTTTTTCATTTTTTTCTCCTTTTAAGTTGGCCTGGAAGAAGCTGACAAAAGAGGAGGAATCCTGGCTGTTTGTTTTTTTGCCTGCAGGCAACTTTCAGATGGTTTTTTTTCCAGATCACAATAGACAAATCTTATTAAAATCCAGGATGTTCTCTCCCCTGGCCCCTGAAGCTGTAACACTCTCACCAACGGGGCATTGATGTTCCTTCTGACACCATGGAGCTGTTAATTGAATGTTAATCACATCACTCATGCCACGGTACCTTTTGAACTAGGAAAGGCATTTTTTATATATCAGCATCGATATTGATGTTTCCTCCCTGGGTCTCTGGCAGTGTGTAATGAGAACAAGGTGATTTGGTGATTTAATTGCCATTGTTTGGGCTCTGAACTGGCTGCATGTGCAGCACATGAATTTGGGATCCCCATCTTTAGTTTGATACTTACTGAAACATTTATCTTCACACTACTTCTGAATGAACAACAAAGAAAGTTTTTTGATGTTCTGCTACCAGGCCCTGTGTCTTTTTAGCTGAGAAAATTACTGTTGAGGAAAGTTGTATCACTGGGCATTAGGAGAACTGGATCATTAATATTTAACTGTGTTGAAAGTAGAAAGCACTGTAACAGTAATAATAATTTGCACTTGCACAACACATTTCTCCTGAGGATCTCAAAGCACTTTACAAACCATTTAATTAAGTCTAACTAAATCCCTCTGAGGTTTATTATTAGTCCCATTTTACAGATGGTTAAGCAAGGGCATAAAGAAGTTAAATGGTTTGCCTAAATGAGTTAGTGGCAACAATAAGCACATACTTCAGGAGTCCTGGCCACATCTCTCCTCTTGGAGCAGAGAAGGATTGGAGTGACCACAGGGTCCTGCAGCAGCACACGAAGAGCAGAGCAGCTGGAGACCCAGAGGAGCTGATGGGTTTTGTGTGAGAGTTCCCTGTGAGTGCTGTCCTGGGATCTCCTGGTGTCCTGGATGTGGAGAGCTGAGAGCTCGAGGTGTAGGAGTGAGGTGGGGCTGAGTCCTGGCTCTCCATCAGCCCAAGGCTCTGTGTTCCATCCCACCCCTCCTCTCCATCCCACCCCTCCTCAGTTCCATCCCACCAAGGCTCAGTTCCATCACACCCCTCCTCTCCATCCCACCAAGGCTCAGTTCCACCCCACCCCTC
>NC_031787.1:1384600-1394068 GCF_001522545.3 Parus major | reverse complement strand
TCCATCCCACCCCTCACCAGGGACCCACCCTGTGCTGTTTCCTCTCTGTACGACGCTGATGCTTTGCTTTCCTCGGTGCTGCAGCTCTGGCCAGCCAGGAAGGAAGGAAGGAAGGAAATAATTTCTTGCCACTGGAGTTAAAATTACTCATCCCATTAGCAGCTGCTTCTCCTCAGCTGTCCAGCAGGAGAGGTTGGTTTATCAAGACATAAAGCAGGAGTGTGCAGGCGAGGGGGACTCGCGCTCGCCGCTGATCCCAGAGCCACTTCGGAGGGTGCTCGTGTACAAATGCATTAGATTATGGTTAAGCAGCTTATGGACATAAAAACACATTAGAACTTTACAGCACACTATAAATTACAGTTTTGCAGCATTCACAGCCACAATGTTAGGTAATTACATTCATTAATCTACTACTAAGAGCACATAAAGTTGCCTCCCAAATGGTACAGTGTGTGCTTGTGCTCAGCTGGGGATGCCCTGAGAAGGGCCCCTCTTCCCCCACCACTGCTCTGCTTTGCTCCAGAATCTTCTGGCTTTATGATGGTTTTCAGCAAACCAGAATGCCAAACACATTGCTCTAAATGTTTAGGATTCACAGAGGAAGAATTTCTGATCCCCTTGTCTGATCCAGCTCTAAGCTGTTCTCAGTCAGTGTAAGCAGGGTGGGGACTCACTGCAGACATTCAGTTGGGAAGAAGTTCCTGCTTGTTGTCCCCTGGCTGATCCCTTTGTGCCACCTGATGTTTGGCAGCCCCTGGAATTGTCAGCCTCAGCAGTAAATATTCTACTGAAACTTCCTTGCTTTAGGTTGAGCATCTTGTGCTTCATTTGCTTTCATGCAGAAATATTCCCTTTAATGACAGCACATTCTCAGCTGGTGTAAATTTTTTTGTTGTTTCCAGGTTGAAAGTCTGTCCCAGTGCTTATTTCCTTTCTTTTCCTACCTCACATTGCAGAGAAAGTCTTTCAAACCATCTCTTGGAGATGAACCTGTGTCCTGTACAAGCAGAGTCTTCTGCTGATTCATTCTTGCTTCAATTTCTTGTTTGGAAAGACCCTTCATGGCCATTTCTTTTCCTCTCTAATGGACCAAGTGTTATCTTTGATATCCCCAAGGCCAGCAAGCTCTCCAATCCATTATTCAACCACATTTTCACTTTCTGTGTATTTTTAGTTATGAAAGTAGGAGAGCAGAGCTGTGTATTCTCTGTTCCTCAGCTCTCATAGTGTGTGTTAGGAAACAGAGCACACAGAAACTCCCTGGAAAACTTCCTCCAATTTCAGTGGCTGCTGAGCAGAGTACACATATGAAAAGAACTGCTCAGTTGGAAAGGTAAAAGTAACAGAAATTTTTAAAGAAATCAAGTTACAAAAATAAATTCAGTGTGTCAGTCCTTGAAAAAACAGAAATGTGTTCCAAAAATCAAAGTTTCTCTAAAAAAACTCACACTCCCTCATGAAGGTACTGACACTCAAACACCAGTGAGTCAGAAAGCAAAATCTGTTCACTTTTGTTTGTAAAACTTTAATGACTCTGATTGGAAAGACTGAAGCTCGTACAAGTCACTGGGAGAGAAGACTTACAGAAATGACCCATTACTTCTGTGTCACTTCATTAATTGGCTTTTCAGCTGCTGATTTCCGTTCACATCAGGATCATCTTCCCATCCATCTGAGGAAGAGTCCTGAGAGCTCCCTGTGCCTGTGCTGCTGCAGGAGATGCTGACAGCTCCTTCATCACTCGCCAGGCCTCGCTCAAAGCCATTCATCTATTTGCTAAATAGATGGAGCCTCAGTGACACTTGACTACTCCAGTTTCTAGGGAATTTCTTTGTCATTACTGACAAATTTATTATCCTGACCATTAAATGAATAAAAGGCAGAGCGCACACAGCCACTGCTTTTGGAGGGAGGTGATTTTTGGTGCCACAGAAAACTCTGCCTGCTGCCCTGGAGCTCTGTGCTAAGGGCCAGAGCAGGGGGGAAAAGGCAAGTCCAGCCTCTGGCAGCTGTGGGACAGGACAGAAGGAGCACACTTGGCAGGATCAGCCTCCCATCAGGAATTCCCTGCTGATTTTGTCCAGGGCAGAAACAGGAATTGCTCTGTGCCCCCTCTTGGTCACTGATGCACTGCTGGGGTGTCAGCCCAAGGTGCTGGGTGTTCCATCACGGCCTTTGTTCCTGAGACAGCACCAGTGGCAGGGAAACAACTGCCTGGAAAAATCCCATTTTTGACACCATTTGCCTGTCACCTGCTTGGCTTCAACCCACCTTTCAGGCAGTACACTGAGACATGCAACTGTAATCTTTATTTATTCTTTCCTTTTCTCTGCATGTAAACACGAGGAAGGCAGAAATGCTCATTTTCAAGGGCAGTGTGTGTTCAGGGCAGCAGCCTGCTGGGATGGAGATGGATTGGGATCCCCTGGGGCCGTGGCAGGGCAGAAGGATGCTGTCAGAGCTGGATGTTTAATGTCACAGGCAGCTGCTAACCTGCTCCTTGCCCTCCTGATGGAACAGCTGCTGTTCTGGGGTCGTGGCAGTGCTCCTGTGTTCCTGGTGCCATCTGTGTCACCGTGGAGCAGCCCAGAAGGGACAGGGGGAACCATAAACCTGGGCTGTCTCCTGCTGATGAGGCACCAGGGTGAGTCTGGTCCTGCTCAGCTCAGGGCTCCCAGAACACCCAGAGCTTTCCAGCTCTGGGACATCACTGTGAGACATCATTGATGTCAAATTTAACAGCCACAGTGAGGACTGACTGTGGCATTTAGATATTTTGGTCCATTTATCAGGTACTACAGAGATTTTCCCTTTCTGGACAGAGCTGGCAGTGGTTTTTGCAGTGGAAGGTTATTGGGAGTGATGCTAATCTGGTTTCTGAGGGTTTGTTTGTTGGGGCAGAGCATGCTGGGCTGATTTCAGGTACGTGCTCCGTGGTATTTTCTCTATCCACAAGTGAAGTTTTAACAAGGGAATGTAGGACTCAGACAACAGTTTGTGTTTTGGGATTTTTTTTTTTTTGTTTTTATTTTCCTCCAAGCAGCAGCAAAGGCAAAATTGGCTCAGTGAGTATTTATTGGCAAATTAGTGTTCCTAAAGCCTTCCTTTTTGCTTGTTCTTTCCTAGAGCTTGGAGAAATAAGATTTCATGTAATGCATGTGGGATTGGATTACTGGATTGAATTTTGCAAAGTACACTGGGGATAGCTGAGCCTGTTTAGAAAGCAGCTAAGCCCCTCTGAGTCAGTAAAAATTCAATTCATGATGGTTGATGAGGGATTTTTGGATGGGTTTTGTTTTGGGTAGTTCATTTGCTGTTGGATGTCGTATTTCCTTTGAGGTATTTTATCAAGGTTTATTAAACTTTTGGTGGAGGCTGTGGTGGGACACAGACTTTCTCCAAAAAGTATGATGGGAAAATGCCTGGAAGCTGACATCCCTCCTTCTGCTTGCTTGTTGAACACAAACATTCAATTTTAAAGGAACTCACCAGCTGAATTATTGTGTTGTGACCATTTTGGAAACCCACAGAAACATGATCAAGATTTATCAAAGCTGTGATGGGTTATTGCTTTGCATCTGGTCTCTTGTGTACTCAGGGTCTCCTGTTCCTGCCCTCCCTCTTCCCCCTCCTCTGCTGAGAGTTGAGGTTTTGGTCCTCCAACCAAAAACCACATTATCCCAGAGCAGATGGAAATGATCTCTGGGATTCTGATAACAGAGCCCAGGGCTGGGTAATTCCAGATCTCAAGTAACAATGTCTGAATTTAGATTCTCTCTGTAAAACAGGCCTGATTTCTTTTTTCCCCCTGTCTTTCCTTTTCTGTTTCCTAGGACAGTGGTACTGTGCTGCTGGTGCACCTGGAGCTTTTAGGGATTTTATTTTTTTGGTTGCTGGGGTTTTTTTGAAGGGGGGTTGTGGGTTTTGTTTTGTTTGGGTTTTTTTTGATGCTTTGGAGCTGAATTCTTTTGGCAGAGAAGATCAGAGGAGTTTGCACAGTGCTGTGCAAGGAGAGGTGTAAGAACCTGGGGGTGGCTGGGCTAAGCTGAGGGAAAGGAGAAGCAGGAAGGCTGCAAATTTCTCAGTGTGTGGAAAAAGTTTTAATAAGGTCATCAAGAAATCAAAATTAATTCTGAATGAGGCAAAAACTGCCATAGCAGGAAACCATAAAATATTTCCTTGTAACCCTGTGCAGGATCCTTTAGTGTCCTGTGCATCCTATAATGGCCCTGAGAAGGAGATTGCAAAGAGTGATGTGGGAGAGAGCTGTATCCTCCTCTGCCTTCAGGAGGAAATGGGCAAAGAAGCAAAATGGTTTTGCTCTTCTAACAGGAAGAAATAATGGTTTTCTAGGTGAGGTTTAATGCTCTCAGCAAATCTTTGCAGATTTTACATTACAGTCATTTCCTCGAGTCAGACTTCCCTGCTGCCTGGTAAGTAAACACAGAAAGCATAGATTATCAGTTAAGAGTATCGACAGCATTTCAAGTGCTATCAGAGAACATTTAATTCAGTTTAATTTTGTGATAAATCTCATGTTTAATCCTCTGGTTGCTCTGTAATCATGTCTCTATTGATCTTCTCTGAATGACTGCATGCAGTTTAATAAACTTTGCCATTAACCCAAGCTTTCCAAAAGAGGAGATTGATTCCAGTATCAAGTGTGATAGAACCAATAAGCACCTGCAAATCATTAAATCTGTCCATTATAAAATATTTGCATGAAGATCAAAGTGAAAGTGTAGAGGTGAATTTGCAGCTTATTAGAGAAGGAGTTTGCAATCGGAAAGTCTCAGCATGTCAGTCAAAATCAGCAGCAGTTTTCAACCTGGTTGATTCAAGCTGACACCTCCTTTCATTTCCTATTCCTCAAATCCCTCTTTCATCCTATTGAGCAACCTCCTTCTCTCGTTTCCCAGCCATAATTGTATCCCTTAATTTATTCCATCTTTTTCACCCCAGGCATTTGTTTTGTCCAGGGGTTTGAGGTCATTTTTGCCTCATAATAAAGCTGCAGACTTGGGTGTCTTTTTGAAGTGTTGGTTTGGGTTTTCTCTCCTGAACTCCTTTTTTAAGGAGGGTCCATGACACATGAGATGGGAACACTGGGGAGGGACCAGTTTAACCCCTCTGAGTTAGGGCATGCAGTCAGGGAGGGAGGGAAGAACGGAGAAAGCAAGAACCACGTACACAGACCTGGCTGAGCGACAGCACTGAGGCTGCAGATGCTCTTCTCTTCCCTTAAGGATGATGGAGGAGATACAGAAGACATTTCCCACCCTTCACATCAGCTGGGGGAGAATAAGGGAGGTGCAAGAAGCTTGGCAGGAGGGAGGGAAGAGCAGGAACTCCCTGGCTGTGGCCTGGTGAGGATGAAGGGCTGCAGAGGCTTGGAAGAGGAGAGAGTGGCTTTGCTGTTGTTCCCAAATAAACAAATGGGCAGTGCCTTGTGGGGTGCAGCAGTTTATCCCTCAGGAGGGGCTGCACTGGGTCTGGGGTGAGGGAGATGTGTCCTGAGCCCCCCTCACCCTGCAGGACCTGTTTGCTCTGCAGGACCTGTTTGCTCTGCAGGACCTGTTTGGTCTCCAGGACCTGTTTGCTCTCCAGACCCTGTTTGCACTCCAGGACCTGTTTGCTCTGCAGGACCTGTTTGCTCTGCAGGACCTGTTTGGTCTCCAGACCCTGTTTGCTCTCCAGGCCCTGTCTGCACTCCAGGCCCTGTCTGCACTCCAGGCCCTGTCTGCACTCCAGGACCTGTTTGGTCTCCAGGACCTGTTTGCACTCCAGGACCTGTTTGCTCTGCAGGACCTGTTTGCACTCCAGGACCTGTTTGCTCTCCAGGCCCTGTCTGCACTCCAGGACCTGTTTGCTCTCCATACCCTGGGTGTGCAGCCCTGTGCTTCCTGCAGAGCTGCTCCCTTCCCCTCTTTGAGGATTCAGCTCTGCCAAGCACAGATGGAACAGGATGTGGTTTCACCTCCATTTCACAGATGAGCTCTGCTGCATGGGAGGGCTGAAGGCCCAAATTCACGGAGCCATTTATTTCCTTTGGAAAACCAGTCAATGGGAATTAAATAGTTTTAGGTCCCTGAATGCCTTCTTTGTGGTCCAGGGTTTAGCTGAGTGCTGCAGGTCACAGGGAGCTCCGGGGGAGATCAGGAATTCCCACATCCACCCAATCCCCCACATTAATAACTTACCTTCCCAGTCCAGCCAGCTCTAATCCTGTGCCTGGCAGGGCACAAGTGGTGATAAGGTCAGACAGGAGAGATTTGGATCCCAGCCCCTAAAAGCAGCTTAGAAAACAAATCTTTCCTAGGAAAGGTTTCCTTCCCAGTGCAGAATGATTTCCTGCTTATGGTTCTTATTCCCCTCAACATATTCCATGGCTCTGGAGAGATGCATTGCAGAGCTTTATCTGTTCCTGCTCGAGGCAAGTTTTACAGAGAGACAGGAGCTGGGATCTTCCTGCAGCAGGAACGCTTCCGAGTTCAGTGCAGGCAGCTGCCTGTGATGGAGTGGGGTTTGACTCTAAGTGCTGCTGAAGTGATGTGATTCACAGCTTTTGTAGCTCCTTGCAAGGTTGCTGCAGGCATTAGCAAAGCTCTTGATTTGAGATGTTCTGCTTTGGAACCAGATCCCCTGACTGTGCATCCCTACCAAGTTAAATCTGTAGCTTCTAGGTGGCTATAAACAAGAAATATTACAGTAATTGCTTTTTCAGTCACTAAATAGCCCTGAGTATTAGATGACACTTCAGTTTTAAAAGATCTATCTACAAAATATCTCCAATATTTGCAGAAGACATTATGTTTTCAGCCACAGTGTGACTGTGAAGGGAATTCTCTTATTCTCTGGTGTATGAGGTGGCTTTGCAGGGTCTGTGCCCTGAGATAAAACTGGAGCAAGCAGCCATGTCTGCTTTTCCCTGTTCATTTATTCATGCTGTGTTCTGTGCCCATCGAGCTGGAGACTCTGTGTTCAACATACAAATGGAAGGGAGGATCTGTTTCACCTGCTAGGAACTGCTGCATGTACCTGGTGACTTTCTGGGTGACCCCACTCGGGATCAGGAGCATCCCCTGAGCCCAGAGCTGAAGCCAGGGTGTGATGCCTTCAGAGCAGTGCAGAAACAGAGGTGGAAATGGTGCCATTTCCCCAGGGGGGAAATCTGGGCTCTGTGCTGGGCACAGGAACAGCAGAACTGTTCTGGTATTTATTTCCTCCTGTAGGTGAGTGAGATAGGAGCAACTCATGTCTACTTTGTAAGTGGTGGGAAGGACAAGGCAGTGATAAATCTTGTCTGTTATGCTAAGCTGTGCCTCTGAACTGCAGAGAGGGGGATTTGCCAGTGATCAGCACCGTACAAGAATGTAATCCCTCTGGTTTTTTGATCATCAAATTTATCTTCACTGTATCTGTTTCCTTGGGGAAGAATAAGCCAGCAAATGGAAAGGTTACATATTACTCTATTTCTTAAACTTCTGTCCTTTACTATTTTTTTTTCAGCCTGAATGTTAGAAAGTGGTTTCACTTGCAGATGGGAAGCTGAACCATTGTTTCTTTTTTTCCCTCTAATTGCAAAAAGGTTCTGATCCTTTTCCTAATGAGGAATATTGCCAAGCTCACCATAAATGTTGCAGTCCTCAGGTGCTAGCTGAGCTCTCTTTCTCTCCTTATTTTACCATCACTGTTATTCCTCTTTAAAATCTTTCCTCATCAGTTTTTTTGGCTGTATGCCACATGCCAAAACAGTGGTAGAGTTAGGGAGCTCCTAGAGAAGATAAAAGAAAATCCAGAGGAGCACAGGACAGTAGGAGCTTAGAAGACAGAAGAGCTCCTGTGTTGAGTAGTTTGAATTCTTGATGTACAAGATGAAAAGGGTTGTTTTAAAATAGATTAACTTTTTCTTAAAGCTCAATAATTACAACCCGTTATTATGTGGAGATTTTTTGGTTGGCTGAAAAAATCTTCAGGTTGGATTCCTCATGGATTGAGGAATAATTCATGATCCATAATCCACAGTTCTGCTAATTCTGTCCTTTCCTTTGCTCATTTCTGTGTTCTCTGTGCTGCTGCCCTGGCTGTGCAGAGGGATGCTCTGGTTTCCCTGGCTGTGTGGCAGGCTGCCTGTGGGATACAGAAATTCCTGGCATTTCCCTCTCCCTCCAGCAGTTCCCTCCTTGTTCTCACCTGCCTTGTCCCAGGGTGGTGTCTCAGTCCCAACTCCAGCTTTTCTCATCCAGCCTGGGGGCTGACAGGGCAGCAGAGCCCAGTGTGTCCCAGCTCAGTGCCTTTCTGTGGCTCCTCCATCCTGACACCTTTGGAATGCACTGGACTTTTCCTGCTGCTGCAGCATCTTCCTGCAAGGCACGGAATGCAGGGGTGCTTCTCATTCCATTTTCAAACCATAATACATTTTTTATGACTGCTGAGTGCTGTGCTAATGAATGGTGAGGCTGAAGTCATTTGTTTCCTAGTGCAGGGACAGCAGGGATGAGAGCTGTCTAAGCCCACATGCATTTATTGTAACCCTGTGAAAAGGGGGATACCCTTTAAATGTAAAATTCAGCAGCCCACTGACTCCTTGCCTGGGTCTGTGGCATGCCAACCCAAGTGCTGCTTGAATTATTCAGAGAACACAGTATGTGTGGAGGGTGGAGGAGCCCACAGCCAGCTTTGTGCCAGCAGCTCCTGCAGTGGAATTGTCCTTCCCTCCAGTGAAATCTCCTGGAATGTGTGTTTTGATCACTATATGCAAATCCTGTATAACTACAGATACAAATGTACAAAATTTTTGGTTTTGGGAGAAATTTTAAAATATTTTTTTTTCCATTCTAAATGAGAAAAAAGGTGAAAATTAAAGTGAAAAAAAAATCTGGAAGTTTTGGTGTAGAACTGAGGTGCAGAACGGAGCTCAATTATTTACATATATTGAAATTTATATTATAAATTTATATTATATTTGTGTTTCATATTATTCTATGTGGTTCTTGATCACTGTTCAGTTGGGTTCTCACCACCATAAACACCCCCTTTTCCAAGGACAGCTGTGGGAGATGGCAGAGTGTGCCCACAGCTGGATTTGCCCCTGCTCCACATCCAGATGTGCTGGAGGTCACTGAGTGAGATCTGCAGCAAACACATCACCTTGGACTTTGCTGGCAACTTGTGTCAGGCTAGAAAAAAATCTCTAGAGAAAACACAATGGGATTTTTAGGCTGGCAGAAGCTGGCTGGAGCCAGAGCTTCAGGATCTCTTGGCAGGAGCACACAGGCTTCTGGCTGAACCTGTCACAGCAGAATCAACTCTGTGTTCTTTGCCTTCCACAAAGCCAGGCAGCTTCAAGAAACACAGTTCCAGAAAAAGTGGCTCTGCAGTCAGGGCTGGCATTGCTCAGCACTTCCTCAGCACCCACTCCAGGGGGAGGTTTTTGCTAATTCAGGCTCCAGTGGTTTCTGTTGT
>NC_031787.1:1376852-1383790 GCF_001522545.3 Parus major | reverse complement strand
TGGAGTGATGAAACAGAGAAGGGAGGGGGGAACAAGGCTGGGAATACTGAGTCATGTGTGAAAACCATGAAATGAATGAGGAGCAATCAGTGGCTCTGATGCTGATCCTCATGTGTGACACCAGCTTTTGCCAGCTGTACCAGTCTAAGATTACCTCCAGCTTGTTTTTGTTGTGTGGCATTGAGGGAGGCCATGGCACCACGTTCTTTTAGAAATAGCTCTTCCCTGTATCCTTCTAACAATGGTGCTCACTAAAGCCCAGTTTTTGGGAGTGCTCAGCACTCCTGGCAGCTGCTGGAGTCTAAATAAAGGCTGTGCTCCATTAGAGAAAGGTCTCATGGAGCCAGGTTCTCTGAAAAATCAAATCTCAGGTGTTTCCCAATGAATGCTTAAAATCAGCAGATGTTCCTGACCTGATCATGGCAGGACTGTTATTGCCACCCATAAAACAGGAATAGTGAAATACCTTTGGCAAAATAACTGTAAAACAGCCCATCTATTTGTTGAGCATCTAGCTGATACTATCAGGAGGAGCTGGACAGAAAAGCCCTTGAGGAAATTAATCATTATGCATTTGGAGGAGGGTGTGAATGGAGTGTCAGTAAACAAGGACCAGGTCCACACCATGGACAAAAAAGAGCAAACAAAATCCTGAGTAGTTGCTCATTAGCTGAACACCTTCCATTCTGTGGAGGGAAATAAGAGCATGGGATCATGTAATTAAAGATTGTATCTTGGCCTGAATTAAGGTGGTGGCTGCAGCCTTAATCCTGGCCTTTCATAACTTCCCAGCCCTTGACTTTGTAACCTCAATAATGTTGCCTTCATGTATTTTTGTGTGTAATTTAAATCAGCAGGAGCTGAAAAGGAGCCTTCTGTTTATCAATGCTATTGTTAACAATAAACGATTTTGGGATGAAAAACCAAAGCAATCTCTTTGCCACAGAAGTGCTTTCACACAACATCTCTGGAGCAGACAGCAACTTGCTCTGCTGTTGTTTTCCTTCCTCTGCAGCCACCCCATCACCTGTAAAAATTCTCCAGTGAAACAGAAACACAGTAGGAGTTGATGGGCACTGTCAAGATGTGATGGCAAATTTGGTACTCTCAGACTAGCAGTGTTTCTGAGGGGTTTTGGTTCAGTTTGTGCAGCTGTTTGTGCAGGTTTAGGTTTGGTTTGTGCAGGTTTAGGTTTGGTTTGGGTTTGGTTTGTGCAGGTTTAGGTTTGGTTTGTGTTTGGTTTGTGCAGGTTTAGGTTTGGTTTGGGTTTGGTTTNTGCAGGTTTAGGTTTGGTTTGGGTTTGGTTTGTGCAGGTTTAGGTTTGGTTTGTGTTTGGTTTGTGCAGGTTTAGGTTTGGTTTGGGTTTGGTTTAGGTTTGGTTTGTGCAGGTTTGTGTTTGGTTTGTGCAGGTTTGGGTTTGGTTTGTGCAGGTTTAGGTTTGGTTTGTGCAGGTTTGGGTTTGGTTTGTGCAGGTTTGGGTTTGGTTTGTGCAAGTTTGGGTTTGGTTTGTGCAGGTTTGGGTTTGGTTTGTGCAGGTTTGTTTTGTGCAGGTTTGTTTTGTGCAGGTTTGGGTTTGGTTTGGGTTTGGTTTAGGTTTGGTTTGTGCAGGTTTAGGTTTGGTTTGGGTTTGGTTTGTGCAGGTTTGGGTTCTGTTTGTGCAGGTTTGGGTTTGGTTTGGGTTTGGTTTGTGCAGGTTTGGGTTTAGTTTGTGCAGGTTTAGGTTTGGTTTGGGTTCTGTTTGTGCAGGTTTGGTTTGGGTTCTGTTTGTGCAGGTTTGGTTTGTGCAGGTTTAGGTTTGGTTTGAGCAGGTTTAGGTTTGGTTTGGGTTTGGTTTGTGCAGGTTTAGGTTT
This sequence comes from Parus major, assembly GCF_001522545.3. NCBI lineage: Eukaryota > Metazoa > Chordata > Aves > Passeriformes > Paridae > Parus > Parus major. Next base: position 1,381,940 of record NC_031787.1, on the reverse strand, counting down.
GGTTTACGTTTGGTTTGTGCAGGTTTGGTTTGGTTTGTGCAGGTTTGGTTTGGTTTGGGTTCTGTTTGTGCAGGTTTGGGTTTGGTTTGGGTTCTGTTTGTGCAGGTTTGGGTTTGGTTTGGGTTCTGTTTGTGCACATTGCTGTCCTGGATTCCCAGATAACGATTCCCCCTGTGATGGTTCCCAGTGAGGTTGGGCAGGCCCTGGCACAGGCAGATCCTGTCCCTGGATCCCTGGCAGTGCCCAGGGCCAGGCTGGATGGGTTTGGAGCTCCTGGGACAGGGGAAGGTGTCCCTGCCAAGGCAGGGGTGGCCCTGGATGGGCTTTGAGGTCCCCCACAAGCCAAACCCTCCTGGGATTCTGTGCTGGCCAAGCTGCAGATTTCTCTCAGCTGTACCCTGCAGATATCCTGATTTCCTGTAGGCCAGAGCTCTGTCCCAGTGCAGGGGCTGAATGTGGGGCTCTGGCTTTGCCATTGTGTTCTTGCTGTGCTGTTCCCTTTGGCTGTTCCTTGCTTCTCCTCCATCCCTCGGAGCTGACAGGGGCTGGGGGTGGAACTGGGCAAGAATTTCAAATCGACTTTTGTAGCTACTGAAAGTGTATTTTCTTCTCCCTTAATTGGCTTCTTCCTTCTGCACTAGTGTTCTGGATGAAAAGTGAATTGTTTGTACCTTGAAAGGCTCCAGAAGAGCCTTTCTCACCGTTCTGTTTGACAGGGATGACTGGATGTCTGAATAGTGAACGGGGCAGACTGGCAGCTTCAAGCTTGATTTTCTAAATACTTGTGTTTAAAGTGGAGCATTACACTGACATTTCATGACTATTTGACGTTTTTTTTTTAAAAAAAAGTCTAATTTCTTTATACTTTATTCTTGGAGTGAAGGGTAAATTGTTGGGCTCTGATATAAACCTGTAGAAGACTTTAGCAAGAGCCTGAGGAGGAAATAATTAGAATATAGTTGTAGACTGTTGCAATTGTAATTTGGTTTAACTAACACTGCAGTGTAAACTACTCCTGCTTCTAAAAATCAGTTTTTAAAAGTTGTATTTTACTTAGGTCACATTAGTGCAAATTCAGAGAATAAGTTTTTACAACACTGGAATTGTAATGCCAATCCACAAGGATGGTTTGGAAAGGTCAAGGCTTGAAATCCCTGAGCAGCACCTGAAATGTTCATCCTGAGGAATTTCTGCAGTGCATTTGCTCCACACTTGCATTTACAGTGTTGTTTTTCATCCAGCACTCCCACAGAATAATCCTGGAACAAGGAGTGGAGCAGAATTATTCACATGCAGTTTTTAAGTTGTTGGCAGAGGCAGGGGCAGGAGGGAAGGCAGTGGTGGGGGTTCATGGGGGTGATGAGTGTACCCCACAAAGCTCTGCTCTCCTGCCCCACTGAGGGTTTGATTTTTCATCACTGACTCGTCCTTTATGTGGCAAGAAGATGGACTTTGCTGAAATAAATCAGGCACAGCTCCCTGAAAGACCTGATGAGAATGCAGGGTGTCCTTGAAGCCTCCTACCTTGAGAAATGGTCTGATGGAGCCAGGGGCTGTTTCTCCTGGCCAGGGCTGAAGCTGTGGGTGCTGCCTGGAGCCTGGAGCAGTGCCACTTCCCTCCCTGCCAGGACACCTGCAGCAGGGCCAGCCTGATTAATGTGCCCAACAGAAATAAAACAAATGGAAAATTTTTTAGTTTATACGGTACACTCATAAATATTAATGTACTTTTGTATTGAATTGCATGCAATTACATATTTATACATTTAAGTCACCTTCCTGATACACTTAAGGCACTTTACTGATGAAAGATATCTCTGAAAGAGATGGTTTTAAACTGTGCCTAATATGTTTGTAGGATTTACTTAATAATGTGTGGGCTTGTATGCTGGCAGGAGAGGAGAAAAACCTCCATTAGAGACTGAAAGTGTTCCAGGGCTCTGCTGCTCAGGCTGAATCCACTCCATGGGTAACTGCTGAAAAATACGTCTCGACATGAAATATTACTACATCTCCTTATCTGTGTAGATAAGGTCTGTGCAGTCCTGTCACCTTAGAGTAATTACAGCTTATTACTCTAATCATGATGATGCCTGAAGTCTGTAATTAAGATTGTGCTGGCTAATGTACTAGCACACGGCGTGGTACAGCTATTGTCCTATCTAAACAAGGGAAAGATAAAAATGGGGTGAGGGAGAAAGGGCAGCAAGTGGGGAAGTGATTTATGCTTGGTTCCCAGCCAAGCACTGTCTCCACAGAGCCCAGGGGCTCCATGGGGCAGAATCTGAGACAATCCCAGGCAGTTTGCACCCTCAGACACGAGGAGAACACCCTGGGAGAACTCTATTCAAGCTACTTTAAATGCATCTTGTCCGCCTATGCCTAAGTTTTATTCTTTCATCATGTCCTCTTGCATGTCCTCATCTAGTCTGCAGATGAAGAATTTGACACAAATTTCTATGTACATATCTATTTCCAGGCCAAGTTGTGTCTCTTGAAGTCCATGAGAGGTTCCTCAGAAAGGGTTTGATCCCCAGCACTGTCATTTTCCCCACAGTGGTTTCAGCTGGTGAAAAGCAGACAGGGCTATCTAAACACCAATCCTTATGGTGTTTTATCTGTTTAATCTTTAACCCACCCACCCAACGGGGTTTAAGGCCTCTTTCACAAGTTACACACATCTGGAGCTCCTTGGCCTCTCTCTGCTTGTGAGCAGAAGAGGAACATTCCTTAATTTTGAACATTCCTGCCAATCCTCCTGCCTTGGAAGGTGCCTTTCCATCCAGCCTGGGGAAGGCTTTGTGGATTTGGTGCCACTCATCTTGGCCATGGGTGTGTGAGCAGATTCCTCCCTCCCAATTCCTCTGAGCTCCACATTCTTTAGGTGTCTCTGACAACCTGTGGAGCCTCTTGGTGTTGTTTGGAACAGGAGCTCTGAGGAAGGCTCCTCCAGGCACATCCACAGGGATCTGCTGGGTCTGACCCATCTCACACCCCCTCCAAGATAACAGGAACAAGCTTTTTCTTGATGGAAGTGCCTGGCCCCATTAGACATTTTCTAAGCTTCTGGAAGCCTGCCACTGTTTCATTTGGACCACTCACAGCTGGGGGAAGGAAAATCTCACAAAAGCTATTTAGTCATTAGAAGAATTTTTTCTCTCCCCTCCCCAGAAAGTTTCCCCTTTGTTCTCTCCTTCAGCCTTTCAAAATTAGAGTGAATCCTCTTGAATAGCATTTGAATTTACAGACATGAGCTCTGTGTTTTAACAGAAGTCTTTGCTGGTATAATATTCTACTCATAAAACACTGGATTTTTATTTATTTTTTTATGCTGTCCTAAGAAAAAGAATTGTTAGCAGCATGATAGCTATCCTAAGTTACAAATCAGTTCTAAGAGAAAATATCTGCTGTTTTATAACCTGTCCTTGCCATCCAGGAGGTCCTGGTGTGTTTGTGGATGCTGTAATTTCATGAAGCTGTTGATGGGAAGCACTGGTGAAATGGTTACTGCACCTGAGAATTTGCCTTCCTGCATTTATGGCATGCAGCTAAACCTAAAACCTTCCTGGGAAGGGAGGCAGAAGGAGTGCTGGGGAAAAAGGGGTTGTTCCTGCCTTTAATTTCCTTGGGCAGCTCCATAGGATCCCTCTGCCTGTGCACAAGGAGATCCCAGAGCAGTTTAGGAAGATCAGTGCCACTCCTGAGCTCTTCTTCAGCAGAGCCAGGGAGCAAACACAGGGGGTTCTTCAATTACTAATCCTGTGTTGTAGCTAAGGATGCTCAAATTCTCTTTCATGAGGCTGGATAAGGCTCCTAACATTCTGGATATGAATAACACTGTGAAGAAAAGCCCAGGGTATCTCCTGTGGTGTCCTAGGTGAAGAAAAGATAGGAAAAAAAAAGTCTTATAGCTTCTGTTCAGTGGTCCCATCTTTAATGCCTGTGAAATGGTTCCCTTTGCTAAATATCAAATTTGAACAATGACTGTCTTCAGTTTAATTAATCATCCCACTGGTTTCAGTTATGAATTTTGTGAAGCTCTCGTGTTTTAGAGAGTCATTTAGGAAGCGGTCTTTAATTAAAGCTAAACTGCTTTTTTGCCTTTAGGCATGCTTTTTTTGCATTAAAAGGTGCCATAATACGAATTAAACTCCCCTGAGCCTCAGTCTTCACGTGACACAGGGACCAACAGTCCTTCCTGCCATCAGTTCTGATATTAAGTGACAATAAACAACAGCTGAAAGGCTCACAGGAATTGTCCAGCACTTTATGGTGGGCATGGATGCAGAATCTGCACTGTAATTAACATCTTCTCAATAGCTTCTCTCTCCTAATGAATTCTCCTCTTCCTCTGCCTTTAAATGTGTGCTGTTGAAAAAGATTCATCTCAAGTAAGGTTTATCTGAAGTGAAAATAGGAGTTCTGTGTGTTGCAGGTTATTTTTAAGAAAACAGCTGTGGGCTAAGTGACAAAACTCGCATTTGTGTTACAAGAGTGGAGTATTTCTTTATAGACAGACATTGATTCTGGGGGTTAAAGGGTCAGTGACAAAGTTTTCAAATACAAGCTGCTTTTTTCGTGCACTTTTCACCCCTCTCCCTGAGATCTGGAAACCAACTGCTTAAATCAGGCTGGAGGGAAGCGTGCCCTGAAGTCAATGGAGATTCATTTGCCCTAATTGGATTTAGGTCAGCTCGTGCCTTGGCTTCTCAAATACAAGAAATAATAAGAATAAATATTGAAAATTCAAGCATTGTTTAAATCAAAGCAGATTGTTATTTTAAGCATTATAAACAAATGGTGTCTTCTAAATGTGTGCTCTCTTTACATGAGGTGCTGGGGAGAACTGAGGTTGCCTGTATGAGGTCTCAGGGGGGATGTGTCTCCTTCCATGCACCCAATTTTATTTGGCATTTAGCTGTCTTTTGATTAAGGGGACATCAGTAAAGAGTGGGTTTGTTCCTTTTCTGGTGACTGCAGAGTGCTTTGCTGGTCACCTGGAACCAAACCAGAGCTGTAAGAGTTTGACCACTGTGTTTTCTCCAAAAACACCAAAACCAGAGTTTGACCACTGTGTTTTCTCCAAAA
>NC_031787.1:1341463-1376752 GCF_001522545.3 Parus major | reverse complement strand
AAAACACCAAAACCAGAGTTTGACCACTGTGTTTTCTCCTCCCTTTGCAGAAGGACATAGCTCTGAAACCTCAGGAACGTGTGGAGAAGCGACAGAATCCTCTAGCCAAGAAGAAACGGGAAGCACTTACCAATGGGCTGTCATATCTTCCAAAAAAGAACAGACTCCACCACCACCAGTACAGCTCTGACCGGGAAAACGACCGAAACCTGTGCCAGCACCTTGGCAAAAGGAAGAAGTTACCAAAGGGGCTCAGACAGGTGGGAGACAAGTTTCCTGCTGCGGGGAGGGAGGGCTCTGCCCGTTGGCTCATGGTATGTAGAAGCCAATTTCTCCTTTTCTGGGATCACTTATTTTATTATTTTAATGGTTTTGTAGTTGTTTTGTTGTTGGGTGTGATGTGGTGCAGTGTCCTACCACTGGCAGAGGTGGATTGAGAGGGAGAGCAAGTGGTGATTAATAAATGTTTAAAGGTGGGAAGAGCTTTCCACAGGCTGGCTGTGAGACTGTCAGGGCAAACAAATGGGGTCTGTCTGTGATTTTGAGGCCAGCTTTGTCCTATAAAGACCTTCTTGTCTTCAGGCTTTGTACACAGAAGAGTCCTCTGAACATCCAGGGTGAGGTGAGGCAGTTGTGAGAAGGGCAGCTGTTAACCAAGACAAAGCTCTAAGACTGATGAGAGTGTGAGGAGCTCATTTGTGAGGTGTCAGTGGTGCTGCTGTCTGCTCCCCTGGGTTACTGATCACCTGCCCTAAGCAAGAACTTCCCAACAGTGGTGGAAGTGAGCAGGCAACATCCAGGATTGCAAAGCTTGAGGCTGAAAACATTGGATTTGTCTTCATGACTGTGCAGTGCTGTGTTTGTGGTGTTTTTTAAAGATGAGAGTGTCACAAATGTGATTTCTGTGATGCTGCTAAGACAAGTGTGATTTCTGTGATGCTGATAATAGTACATAATAGTAGTGACTAGGTCAGCTTTTGCCTGTATTTGAGTGGTATTAGTGACTCTTGAAGCAAAATTTAAACATTTAATGGAGATGGTTGATATTCATGGAATCAGTTTTCATTCTTGTTTAGTGTAAACCAAACCTTGCTTTGCAGAGAAACTTTTAGCAAATAGTGAGAATTCACTGCTTCTCATTTTGTGAGTTAAGGGAGATGGAAGGAACATTGAGGATGACAAGTATGCTGAGTTGTATTCAATTTTGATATGCAGAGTTAGAGAAGCTGGGAAGAAATAGGTTTTCATGATGATTTTGAAGCCTGTGTGTTAAGCTGTATATAGGAATATAGTAAGAAATTATACAGTACTTTAGCAGAGCAAAGAAGTTGTAAAATGCCTGTTCCACACTGTTAAAGGTGTTTCTTCTGATTTAATTTTCCTTGGTATTTCAAAGGAACGTGGGGAAAACTCTTTGGGATAGTTGATGCAATGATTCCATTATCAGTAGATATTGCTGTGAGTGTTTCCTGTGGTCTCTGTTCAGTTTTGGTGTGTCAGATGTGTCTGCTTTGGGCAGCAGAAGTGACTCTGTGCACTGAGAGCTCTGCCAGTGAGCCCCAATGTCAGGTGGAACCTTCCTGCCCAGAATTTCATCTGTGAAGGAGATTGGCCTCCCTGCTGATGGAGATTATTTGTGAGACTGTGTTTTTGGCAATGAATATGCATTGGTTTGGAAGGTATTGAGTTGACAAATGTCATGGAAAATGCTTTTCCTTTGAGCTGATAAATCCGAGTACTCTGCCTAATTCCTAAGGCATAAGAGTGAGAGGAAATAAAGTATTTGCTCAATATAAATGTGATATTTATGATACCAAACATTTGGTGGGGGTAGAGCTCCTCAGATAAGAACATTTGAGTCTTATGAACAGTGTAGGTGCCGACAAACCCATACAGCTTTGGCACTCAGCATGGAAAAAAGATGTCATGGAAAAGACTGCAAAGTTCTTTGGAAAGACATGCTCACCACCTATAGAAAGAGTTCTGGGTAAGCATTTTCTGACCTCCTTCAAGACAAATGGTGAAGAGCACAAAAGAAGGAGGAGATTGATAAATTCTGAGCGTGTTTTTTTTTTATGATCATGTTACACTTTTCCTCCTCAAGTGACTCGTGGCTGCACACCTTGGGTTGCTCTCCCCACCCAGGTCCATCCCACTGAACCCCTGGGCTCCTGGAGGGGAAGCAGATTTGCAGATTTGCTTCTCAGCCTTCTCAGACAGCAGTGAGCCAAGAACTGGGGCCACTGTGGTGTGTGTGTGACAACAGGAGTGTCTGGAGCCACTTAAAGTTCAGGAGGCTTCTGTATGCAGACAGTGTCCTCGCTACATTAGGGCTTTATATTTGATCCATAAACAATTTATCCTGCCTGTCCTGTCCCTGGGGGAATGGGGAATTGTCACCTGTGATTACTGGATTGCAGGATGCAGTCTCAGAGCTGTCACTTGCATTCCTGTGCTCTCCAAAGACCTTCAGTCTGTCCTGGCTGGGAAACGTTTTATACCTGGAGATCTCGTTCATGGTTTTACCAGCAGCTGACAGTCCTGCTGGATATGCTTTCCTGTGAAATCTCTTATCTGCTGGAAGTAACTCTCACTGCAGGATTTAGGGTATGAAGTTCCCTTGTCAAACAGATTTAGTTGAAGTCAGCTATTGAAAGCATTGCTAATTAGTTTTCAGAGAAAATCCTTGCAGTATTCATGCAGGTATTTATCCAGCTCTGCTGAAATGCCTACAGGTTTATTGAAATCCAGAAAATGTGAAACTGTAGGTTAATTAAGGCTCATATTTTACTAGCAAGAAGACTTTTGAACTCTGCTTTGTGAGCTTTTATAAATGTACTTATTAAATGCCTCAAGGAAATTTTAGTTGGCGTTAAGCAAACATAAGACTCATCAGAATATTTCTCCAGCGTTTTAAATTTAATTTCCTTTACGTTAATTGGTGATGGCATGTTTTTATATGCTTTCTGTAAAAATCATTTGGAAATCTTAAAGTGAACATTTTTAAACTAGTAAAAGGGTGGCAAACATTTTTAAATGGGTTTTAATGAGATTTTATTCCTCGAGGTCTGAGCACATCCCAGGAAACAATGAGCTTTCAGGGCAGAAGGAGGGTTGAGAGTATTTTGATAATGAGGGAAAGGATCATTTCTCTTTGTTCAGTGGGTGTGTGATTTGGAAAGAGCAGAAGACACTGACTTTTGCTACCTCCACCATTTCCTTCACTGTTTTTCATCTGCTGGGAGGTTCTTGCATCTTCATGCAGAAGAGGATCATCTCTGGATGTGCTTCTAAACCAGCAGAGTGTGTGTTGGGCACGGGGTGCCTTGGCTGGCCGAGGTGTGTGTGAGGTTTGTGGCTGCTGGGCTCTGCCTTCACCTCCCGAGTCCAGAAATGCTTCCAGAATATCCCAGATACTGCAGGAGTGCAGGGAAGGAGACAAATGGTAATAAATAGGAGGTGGATGATAAATAGAGGGAAGAAAACTCATGATGGAGAGATGAATTAGGAGGTAAATTGTAATGAGATAAAGGAAAAATGGGAAGAGCAGCAGAAGAAGATACACTTCTGACTCTGGCCGTCCCCAGCTACAAGTGCTATAAACCATTGTCTTCCCCTCGTAGTCCATTACATGAATCAATTAAAGGGGAGGGAGGGGAGTGCTGAAGCTGCTCCTTCTCAGAATTAAGTCCACGATCCCCTTGGCAGTCTCACCCTGCATCTGTGCATCCTAAATTGAAGCTTGGGTGGCAGATGTGGGCAGGCACTGCTGTCCCGTGCCACCATCACTCGAGAGCCCCATGTGTTTCTGTGTGCTGATTTAGTGCCAGCACACTCGTCCCCCGCTGCAGAGGTGCTCGTGTGCCCCAGTGCAGCAAAGCTGAGCTGCAGAGGGTGCATTCCCCGTGGGGCTGGGCTGTCCTGCAGCCAGGGGAGCTGGAGCAGGCTCTGGAGGAGGTTCTGGCAGCTCCCCGGCCTGGGAGCGCAGCAGATGGGCTGGATTGTCACTGTGATCCCGGGGACAGCTGACTGTGCTGACAAGCCATTTACAATGTGCTATTTACAGTTTGGGTTTGCAGGCTCTCAATGACATCTGAGTGCTCTTTAGCGACTGCTTTCATTACTACTTTTCTAAGAGCTGCTAATTGAAAATGAAATTGTGGGTGGGCTCTGGGAGTGCTGCAGCAGCTCCAAGTACAGTACACAGCCACTGAGAGCTGCTCCATTTCTTGGATTCCCTACCACAGCTCTGTGCAAGGCAAGAGATGGGGATATATTTGTGCAGTGTGAGGTCAAACACCTTGGAAATCCTGCCTACAGCATGCATCACCTGGAGTGAGTGATAAAGGCTTGAACCTCCTTGAACACAGCTGCTGGGATTTGGGATTCCTTTACTGGCAGCCGGTGGATTTCAGTGACTGTAAAACTTCTGAAGATCAGGGAAGAAGCTGGGCTGTGAAACTACCTCGTGCAGGGCAGCACAGGGGATTGGAAGCTGTGTGTGGGATTTTTGGGCTGGTTTTGCACTGCTGGAGGTCTGGCTTTGTATGAAGTGACAGGAAATATCACAACTGAGTGGCAGAACGTGGGATAAAGTCACCTGCCCTGGGAGTGGTACCAGCCAGGATTGGATCAGCAGGGATATGGCCACACATTGGTGGAAAGGGAGATAATATCCCCATTCCATATGTAAAGGGAGAAGTTGCTTGATTTAGGGATTTTTTCAGATTCAAAGTGCTGGTGCAGCCACACTTTGAGAACCCTTTGTAGGGCAGAAAAGGGGAAAGGGATGTGTGGGGAAGGGGTGCAGAGGTGCAGGCTGGTGTGCAAATAGAGGGGGATGCTTAGAGAGAGGGGGCAGGTTTTGTGAGGGAACACGCTCTGCCTCTGCTAATGTCCAGCTCAGTTTATCCAGCCCACCATGAGCTGTGGAAATGCTGAGTGCTTGTGCTGGCCCGTTGGTAATTTCACCCTTGGCAGGGACCCACACTTTATTTTCACACATGCACAGTGTGTGGATTCCTGTCTGTGTGGGAGCATGTGCTGAAAGCTGGGCTGCCATTCAGTCCTCGTCTCGTTTCCCGTTTGGAAACCGCCGTGGGTGACAAACAGTGCTTGAATTACAAACATTTTGTGATTCTCGACTGCTGTTTGCCTGTGATCAGAGGCCACAGAAATCTCCAGCTGCACTTAACCCCCAGTCACCATATCCAGTGCGTCATCTCTGAAGGCACCCAGCTGCTCAAAAGCATCCAAGCAGCTTCTGGGCCCTGATAATATATATAATTGAGCTCAATGGGCACAGAAAAGATTGTTGTTCTCTGCAGAAAGGACTGAAAAATGACGTGTGTGGCTTTGCGTGCCTGTTGTTCTGTGCTGCACATCCCCCATGGCTTCCCCGAGCTCTGGATTCCAGGAGAGCACACACAAAGCCAGGCTTGGGGAGTGCAGGGCTGGTCCTGGGATGCTGCTGTGGGCTGGGGCAGGGCTGTGCTGGGCCAGAACAAACCCCTGCAGTCCCTGATCAGTGCTCTGGGAGCTGCTGCTCCACGCGATGCTCGCCCGCAGTGATGTGCCACGGGCGTCCCCCCTCATAATCACCAGCTTCACCTGCAATTTTTCAATAAGCTATTGAATTATACCTCTCTAAATGATACACTGCAAATCCAGCAGGTCCTAATTGCTAATGATGGTTCTGAAAGACTTTCATTTGACTGTAATTAGATTTGCAAGCAATCAGCTGCCCTTATCAGGATGGAAACACATATAATGTAAAATACAGGCTGGTGGGAACACAGCGTTTTCTTAAAAGGAGGAGAGAAGAGGAAGATGTTTTATTAGCAGAAGCTGTGACATATTTTAACACCTTGAAAACATCATGTGTGAAATTAATTCTGCTTAGTATTATACCATCTGGCAATGTTATTGTTCTGTATATATTGCCATGTAAGTGTGCTTTTTTCGTCTGGGTATGAGCCTGTGTTTGAAATAGTAATCATGAGTCAAATTGATTACTAAGGATGTTATCCCTGCTAGAAGGCTTAAAAATACATTTTGGGAAGTCCCAGGGACTCAAAATGGCTTCTCCATGGAGAGATTCCCTTGCAGGGCTGATGAGGGTGGGAGAAAAGGGCCTTGTTTTTGCCATTCCCCTGTCCTGTGGATGAGTGTAAGTGCCCAGAGGTAAGAGGAACTCTACCCAGATATTGTTTATTGATGCTGCAGTAGCAAATGCCTGTAGCTCAGCCTCAGAGCCAGTGTATTTGGTGTTGATTTGGTTTGATGGTGTCTGTGTGCTGCTGTGTGCACTGCCCAGCTCAGAGCCTGCTGTGCCTGAGCAGCTTCAGCACCAGTGCAGGCACAGAGTGCCCAGCTGCACACAGAGAACAAACAATATGAGCTTAAAACCTGGTTAGAGGCTGACATTTGGCCATTCTGGATGAAATATCAGCTGCTGGGCAGTGTGGATTAAGCAGGACTCAGAATGGCCATCAGCACCTGACACGGTGACTGGGTTTGGTGTGACACATCTGGCTGTACAGCCAAGGAGGGCGTGGAGGAGCTCAGGACACATCTGGACATGGAATAAGCAGTGGGATATTGAGATCTCCCCATGTCTCTGGAGCTGATGTGTGAGCTGATCCCCCCTGGGCTGTGGCACAGGAAGGGTTCCTTTGTGGTTGTGTTGAGTGTGATCAGGCTTGCAGGAAAATGAGCAATGTTGGCGTGTTTTTATTTCTAATGCAAATATTGCCACTCTCTCTGCTCTGCCCTGCTGCATCTCACATCTCACTTTGTGTTTTGGCTGCAGTTTGCTCTGAGACAGAGCTGCAGAGATGTCACCTCGCTGTTACCTGGCCAGGTAATGCCTTCCAGGGGGCTGTGCACCACCCACCCTGTGAGACACAAACTCCCAGCAAATTCCAGCTAAAAAAAGGAGATGAGAAACAGTCACTTTTGGGCTAACCTAATTATATTAATCAATTTGATATCTTGAGAATTTTAGTTAAAGAAAAATAAAAAATATTCTTGTGCACAGGGCAGCTATTGTCTCTCAGGATTATCTTTTTTCTTTTAATGTTGGCACCCTACTTTAATTGAAAACTTAAATGATTGTTAAATGTGCCAGGAAGTGAACCATATTTTAAATGTTCAATGCAATCAATTGCTGTCTTAAAAGTTTCCATGCGTGTTACCAGTAAGGAATTAAACAAAAAATTAATTTTGACTGAGTCTGCCTGGAGATAAATTGAATGCTAGCTTAAGTATTATAAGACAGCATAATAAAGTGACCATTTTTAATTTAAAAAGGAGAGGAACTGAGAGCTAAACTGAGAGGAATTGTTCCCTTCCCAAGGGAGCGAGGCTGTGACTGTCCTGGGAGCTGAGGGCAGGGCAATGGCAGCGTGCAGTAAATAAATCCCTGTGAAACTCCAGGATGGAGCTCACACAATTTCATGGTTTGCAGTGCTTTGGGGGCTATGGTGGAGTTTTTGAGCTTTCCCTGGGTTCAGCCTGGCTGGCTCTGGCCGTTTTCTTAATATGTTGCAATTTTCTTAATATGTTATATTTTCTAAATATGCTAATAAAAATTATTTCAATCATAAAGCAAGTGGATTTCATCCTAGCCATTGGAAACAGCACATGAAGTTTCTCCATGGTACTTTTATTTTTGCCAGCCATTCTCATCATTTCCTTCTTAACTCGTTTTTCTCTGATCTAGTTGAACAAAAAATTCTCCTGCTTTTATAAATGAAAGAAAAATTAAGTGCCCAAAGCATGCAGAGGGTTAAGAAAAATGGAAATTCTGTTAAAATCACCAATTAATCTGTTTAATGTTTTCTTGTCTCCCCTCCCCCCAACACATGTTCTTTTCTTGTAAAGCACCTTATTGCTTCCTGCTTGTTTACCAGCTTTTAGCAAGTCAAGCAGCATTCAAATTGCTTTGATGTTAATTATATAACCTGCTCAATAGGGCTTGCTAGGTGAAGGAAAATAGCTCCTATGTTTAAGAAAATAAATTAATATCCAGACAAGTGCTCTGTGCTTTGGTTCTGAAGAAGAAAATGACAGGATACTGATGACTTAGTGTGGTGTTGTCAAATAAAAGCTATATTTGGGTGGCATGATGCTCTCAGCATGTGAGATTTGATACTGGTTGTCTTCACTTCTCCTGATGATACAGAATGATGTGCTGAGGACTGATCCTGCTAACTGGAAAAGGAGTGAGTTTCTGTATCTCCTGTGCCAAAGTAAAAGATTGCAGAAGCAGGGATTGTGCCTTAGCACACAGAAGCTGTTACCAACGAGTCCTTTGGATGCTGGGTTATCCCAGCTGCTCCACTGGTCCTGCTCCGGACCTGGCCCAGCCCGAGCTGCACTTACTCAATTCAGTTCAGGTGCTGTTGGCATTAACATTTGAGCTGTAGCTCAGGCTGAGGATTTCCAAAAAATTCCCTTGGAGTGTAGAAAAGCCTCAAGCAGTGTCTGCATGGAGCTGTCATGTGCTCAGTGTCCAGACGTGACCCCTGCGAGGGCACGGCCGCGGTGCCGGGCTGGAGCTGGGCTCTGCAGCCCCTCTGCATCCTGCATGGAAATGCTGTTCCATCACGAGCAACTCGTCTACCAATTCCTAATCAAGGCAGAGAGGTTTAATTGGAGAATTTGTGCAGAGTCTGGTGATCTCCAGATGAAAGGTTGTACCTGTGTGATGAAGGAATATTAATAATTCCTAATGCAAAGCGCTGGAGCCATGGCAGCTGCCTGGATTTGTGTGGAATGACTGGAGAGCAGCTCCCAGGCAGCAGTGCAAGCCTTCAGCTTATTAATGGCATTGTCTTTATAAATCAGTAACAGTACAGGGAGGGAGGCTGCCTTGTGAATCGTTACAAAATGCTTTGGAAAGATCTGAAGTCACATTTGTGGTCTGATGCTTCCTGTAAGAAATGCAGTGTTTTCCATGATGGAAAGAGTTTATTTGCAGTACTAAGGCTTGTGCTTCCAGTGTATTAAATGAGCCTGTGCTTTAATATGCAATAAATGCTGAAAACGATCCCTTCAACCTTTATTCATTATCATAATGATATATTTTATAATGATGATTTTATATAATCAATACTGCTGGGCTCTTACTGATCTAAAGCACGTTCCAGAGGGTGTGTTGTTTCCAGAAGGAGCGAGTGTCAGGAGATATCTTAGAGTGATCATAAAGCATTTCCAGGAGTGGAGCTGTATGAGACTATAACATTGCTTAGGGGAAAAGAGATCTTACCTATCAATAGCAATGCAAGGCTTGTAATTTTAAGTCTTTCTAATTTAAATCATGAAAATCTGTTTTTAATGAATAATTCAGAACTCTGATTTAGCAGAATTATTTCCAGCCCATGTATATTAAGCAGCCAACCTGCTATGCCAGTTCTGTTTTCAGACAGTTGATAGGGGGTTTCTCTTTCCTGCAGAAATGATCATCTTTGTCTGTTAGAAAATAAAGCTGCTGTGGTATTTTGTTCTTTTGATTGCAGGAGGATTTTGCTTTAAACCTTGTAGGCTAAAATTCAAGCTGAAGAAAAATAAAGCCTTTACTACAGGAGCTCCTAGAATTAAATTTGGAGAGAGTAAACCTTGTACTATATCCATTAGGAAAATGGCAGTATTCTTCCATTTCCTGATGTTATTCAATTACTTACCCTGCTTCCTGCTTTTAGTGTAAACTGTATATTTTAGCTCATGACCTTTGACAGCAAATTGAATCAGAAGTGGAGATTCAATGAAAGTGGGTTTTTTAAAAGACTCTTTAAAAACATGGGTGTGTAGGAAATTTGGGGTTTTGTTTTGTTGTTTATTTCGGGTTTTTTTTTAATAAACCTCGCAGTGGATTTTGTAATGTAATGCATTTTGCTTGGAAAAAAGGAAATTGAAGTTAATGTCCTTCCTTCTTTGCCCTGGAGAAAGCACAGCCTGCATAGCTGCTCTTGTTAGTGCTTGCCTGCTGAAATTAGCATTGCATATTTTTGTTAATACCAATAAAAGTGGAGTTTGTTTAATTTAGAATCAAACCCTTGTTTGGATTGGATTAGCACTTTAAGAAAAATATTTAACTTGTAAAGTGATGCAACACAGGTCGATCTAATCTTTAGCTCCTCCAAGATTGTAGCTCATTTACAAACTTTAGATCCTACTATTTCCCTTACACTTGTGAACAGCGTTAACACATTAAAAAACCCCAAACCAGTGTATTCATCTGAAGCTTTCCAACACAGGTGCCCCAAACCATCCAGGAACCATCAGCAATGAGGTCAGTGCCATACCCAGTGCCCTGATCCTGATGGAGCTTCTCACACGTGGTGTTCCCTGAGATTTTCTGTTAACTGTTGAATGAGAGTTTAGTGGGTTTTAGCTATTTTTGACCAGAATGCATTCATGTCGCTGTTCCCCCCAAATTCATCATTTTTACTAATCCTGGGTCTCTATACTATAATGACATTGTGAGGGGAGTAAGAGCCCTTTGTTGTGTAGAACTTGCCTTGGACTGAACTCAAACACAACTTGAATTTAAGACAAAACTCAGGAGATGTCTTAATTTAATGAAAAGCAGTGGAGACTCTCCTTTCCTGCAGCCTGCCCCTTGCCCCCACTGTAGTGCTGGTTACTTGCATTGGAATTAAAATCTCTTTTTATGCAATTTGTAAAATTTCCAGGTCTGCACACAGGGCTGGGTTGTATCCTGGTGCCTCTTGTGCCTGTGCTAGGAGAGAGCCTGGCTTTTCTGTGTATCCATGTGTTGGTCCCAGAGCTTTGCTGCTTCACGTTGTGCTGTTCTGCAGGCTGTTCCAAGATAACACTGAATTCTTTCTTGTTCTGGCTGCAGCAATGCCAAGTGTTTGTTGAACATCTGTCAGTGTTCAGATTATTAACCTAACTTCTGCTCGTTGATGTTAATGAAAATATTTGAGCTTCATAACAAGCCTGTGTAACAGTTCCTCACGCTACCAGTCCCACAGACACCCAGCTGAGTGGCTGCCACAGTCCAAGCCCACCTGGCAGAGCGTTGGCAGCTCCTCCTTTGGAAGTGTTGCTGCACTCTGTGCTGCCCATCCTGCAGGGTGCCACTGCTTACTGCTCATATTTCATCTTCAGGCTCTAAAGCATCATTGTATTTTGGGGCAGGCTAGAAAATAAGGGCAATGGACAGCAGAAATTCCAGATTTGGCACCTGTACTGGGTGTGGTCTGTCCCCCCACTGTGGTTCCATGCTGACTCTCAGGTGCAGTGCCAGCACAGGAATGTTGAGCATGGGTGACACAAAGCTGAGGAGGTGAGAACCCAGCAGTGCTCTGCTCAGATCTGCCAAGGAGGCAGGCAGGTCCCTTCACTCCAGGGGATGTGGGATCTGCATCCTTGCACCATCCACCTCTCCCCTGAGCAGCCGATGTCTCCTGAATAAGCCTTGCTTGGAGTGAGGCTTGGATGAGGTCACCCCTGAGGTCCCCTCCAACCCAAACTGTTGTGTCACACTGGGAACAGAAATTGCCATCCCTTGCAGTTCCTTGGGGTCTGTAACACAGAGAACAAGAACTGCTGAGGCCAGCTGAGGGAATGGTCCTACAGCTGGGTCTCCAAAGGCCTTTGCTTTTTTGTCAGCACACAGCTTTGGAAGTTGAATTAGAGGACTGATCTCCTTTTTGGACTGCATGTAGTCTGCTGGGCAGCAAATTGCACTCAGAGTCGTTCTTCCAAGTCCTATAATCTTTTACTACAGATACTATTAATAAAAGTATTAATTACTCTGTTCTGGAATTAGGAGTTTGTAATGAAACCTCAAACAGAAAACTCAAGCCAGGTTGGCCAAATGTCATGGAACACTCAAACCTGAGCTGTGAGTAAAATAAAAGTCTGAGTTGCTTTAAGGTTTACGGTTAAAAGAATGTAAAACTTTTCAGCTGGTCCAAGTTTTGACAGAAAACCTTGTAGTATTTGGCAGGCCTGGCTGGGTTTCCTTAAGTGTGAAATGCAAGATAAAACCAGCGACTCGGAGCCAAGCACAACGAAACGAAAAGGTTCTCCTGAAACAAAGAGAACTGGAGATCCATGGGTTTTTCTCACAGCTCCCCTTCAGCTCCGTGCCCGGTGCCGTGGCTGGAGCATGGCGAGGATGTGGGAGAAGGGAGGAGCTCTGTGCCACGGCTCTGGGGTTCCTGTGGGGTTCCTGGGGAGCTGTGGAGGGACAGACACCCCTGCAGGGGCTCTCGTGGCCCTGGCAGTGCCAGGAGCTGCAGCAAAAAGCTGTTTTGGACACATTTCAGATGTTTGACTTGGAGGGGAAAGGCAATTTTCTCCCTGTCCTTCCTTTCACCCTTGAACTGGGACTTCTGCAGCCTGTTAGGCGAAATGAAGAACCTTTTTCCATTTTCTGTCCAGAAAGGCTTTTTAGGAAGAAGGAGTGGTTGTTAAAGTACTTGGGAAGATTTTGCTGATAGCAGATGAGAGTTGGGTTTGCCATGTTGGGAGTGGGAGCTCCCTTTGACATTTCCGTTCAATACACTACACAATTCTGATTATTTACAATATTTTTAATGTTTGACTTACTTCAGTGATTTGGATATTCAGTTTTAAGTACTACTTTGACTTCCCTCTTATTTTTTAATGTCGTGATTGAAGTTTTGTGCTAAAAGGGATGGGTTTAGGCCAGAAAGAGGTAAAAAGCAAATAAATAGGATGTAGATAATGTAGGTATTTATATAATATTAAAATACGTGAAACAGTCCTTTTATCTATAAGTGAAAGAATTTAATTTTTATTTTTTAGGCAAGACTTTGTAACTCTGGTGAAAATTATTGCTTGTTCTTTTCTATCAACACAAAGCTTATGAAAGAATTTTTCCAGGGTGTCCGTGGGCTTGCAGAGCAGGGAGGAGGATGTGTTTCCACCAGGAGCTGTGCTGGGGCACTTGGGGCCCTGGCACTGACTGAACACAATGAGCTGCAGCCAGTTTTCTCCACCTCCAGCTGATCTCGGCTGAAACACTCTGCAGTGACTTCTGTAGTTGAAAGGAGTCCGTAAGGCAGGGAAAACACTTCTCCCCCATCCTTTGGCTTTCCTGCTCACAGAATATCCTCGGTTGGAAGGGTCCTGCAGGAATCACCGAGTCCCACTCCCAGGACACCCCAACAATCCCACCCTGGCAGCTCCTGCAGCTCTGGCAGCCTCGGGACCATTCCCTGGGGAGCCTGGGCAGTGCCAGCACCTCTGGGGAAAGAACCTTTCCCAAAATCCAACCTGACCCTCCCTGACACATTTCCAGCCCTTCCCTGGGTCTGTCCCTGTCCCACAGAGCAGAGACAGGAGCTGTTTCTCAGGAGGAGCTGCAGACCCCAGCTAGGTCTCACCTCCCTCAGTCTCCTCCAGGCCAAACAGTTCAAGCGCCCTCAGTCTCTCCCTGTGTGGCCCCTCCAGACCTTTCACCATTTTGATGGCTCCTCTGTGTAACCTCCTCCTCTTTCCTGCTCTCCTTATTTACCAAAAATACACCGTGCAACGAATGGCAGAATCCCAGAAGGGTTTGGGTTGGAAGGCACTTTAAATCCCACGCAGTCCCGTGAGCAGGGACACCTTCCCCTATCCCAAGTTTCTCCCCCATCCAGCCCGGCCTTGGGCACTGCCAGGGATCCAGGGGCAGCCCCAGCTGCTCGGGGCACCCTGAGGGCAGGATCTCCCCTCGGGGCACCCTGAGGGCAGGATCTCCCCTCGGGGCACCCTGTGGGCAGGATCTCCCCTCGGGGCACCCTGAGGGCAGGATCTCCCGTCGGGGCACCCTGAGGGCAGGCTTTTCCCCCTGTCTCCCCTCTCCGTGCCACTCCCGGCGCTGCGGTTTCCCCTCAGGGCCCGGGGGCGGTGGGGCCCGGTCGGGCCGGGCTGGGCGGCGCTGGGGCTCCCCCTGCGGGCCGCGCCGGGGAACTGCGGCAGCGAGCGGCGAGCGCAGGGCCCGAGCGGCCTCTGTTCCCTGCTCTCCTTCCCGGTTTGATCCCTCTGCTCCGGGGGCACGATTAGGAGCCTGGGGGTGCTCAGCTCGAGAACAGAAGGCTCCACGGAGACCTCAGAGCCTTTCTAGTGCCTAAAAAGATTTTATTAAAAAGAGGGATTTTTTTTTATTTTTTTTTTTAATTTTTTTTCTTAAGCCAGTAACGATAGGACAAGGGAGGATTGTTTTAAACTAAAAGAGAATAAATTTACACTACATATTAGGAAGGAATTGTTCTCTGGGAGGGTGGGGAGCTGTCCCTGGATCCCTGGCAGTGCCCAAGGCCAGGCTGGATGGGTTTGGAGCAGCTGGGACAGGGGAAGGTGTCCCTGCCATGGCAGGGGATGGGAATTGATGGGATTTAAGGTCCTTTCCACACAAACCATGCTGGGATTCTGTGACTTATTGGCAAAGAACGCTCGTTTAGGGGGAAAGGTTTGGGGTGTATTCTGGTTTTGTAGTTAACAAGGAGCAGATTCTAGTCTTGATCAGACATTACTGGTCACGGCTGGCTTCCTCCTGCCACTTGAGCAAGCAGAAGAAAAGGCAGACAGATAACAAAGGCAGCCACGGGCTCAGCTGTCAGGGAATCAGAGTTCCAACCAGAGTTCCAAGGTTTATTCTTTTATCTCACCAAAGTGGCGTTTACTGGCTTTGCTTGCACAGAGCAGCTGTTTGACTCCATACAGTGAGTCTGAAAACACTCGGAGCCTTCACACAGGTCTGGTGGCAGGACTGAAGTGACAGAGTGTTCTACAGAGGGGCAAGAGCCTGATGGTGTGACTTGGTCTGGTGGAAGCTGTCCCTGCTCATGACAGAGGGGTTGGAAATAAATTATCTGTAAGGTCACTTCCAACCCAAACCATCTGTGGTTCTATTTGAAAATAGAAAATCTGTAAGGAAAAAGCAGACCTGTGTACTGCCTCTCTCCCCTTTTCTGTTGGCTGCTCTGATTTGGTTGTAACTGACTCAGAGTGATGCATCCTTCTCCCACATCCAGTAAAACTTCAGTTAACACTTAATTTGTCAAAACTTCTGATTAGAGGGATAGAAACCTTTCTTAGAGAAACAGAAGTTACACTTCTAAATGTGTCACTTTCCCCTGCTGCCTTTGGGCAGAATGGGAGTGTGAATGGCAGTGCTTTAATTGCTTTCGTGGTTGTGAAAAAGAATGGAGAAGGGGTTTGGTGTTGGAAGATCTTCGTGATCTGTTGTGAGTGACAGCCTGGCTCAGTACCCTGAGGGGTCAAATGACCGAAATCAAGGAGCAGGAAAGTCCTGGGGAGCAAACAGAGCCCAGGAAGTTGTTGGGGTCCCCCATCTCCTCCTCTGAAGCTCGTGAAGACTTTCCTTATTAAAACCGATTTGCTGAAGTGCAAGGGAATTTACGGAGGGAATGTGATCCCATGAAACATCTTCCCAATCATCCTTGGGTGTTACTGTACATGACTGAAGCTTACAAAAGCAGCAGTGGCTCCTCCTTGTCATCACCTCAAACACCAGCCATCAGAGCAGCTGAAATGGGGAACTACAATTCTGCTGGGTCTGAAATACAACAGGTTGGGCTGCTGTTACACTGATTAGGAGCAGGAGAACTGACAAACTCTATTTTGCCTGTGATCAGCCTCACTGATGTATTATTCAGCTGTGATTATGTTTTAATGGACTAAGAAGTGTAGGAATGTTTCAGTATAGCTGGATGGGAGTGGTAGAAATCACTAATTATAACATCTTCATTATAAATATGGATTAACCTGAAGGTTAGATATTACGTGTCTCTTCCAGTGGAGTAACTAATTCTGTGGAGTGTAGTGAGAGATGGAAATGAATGTTTTTCTCTTGTTTTGCATGCATTTAGAGAATTGCCCTAAATCTGGTGGATGGCAGGTCTTTAGTAAACCTGTAACTCCCACAATTAAAGAATAGTTGTGAGTTGTTTCTTATCTTTCTTCCTCTCTTCCCCTTTCCTGATGAGGAGCAGAGCACAGCACAGCTTCCTACAGACTTTCCTGGTTGATTCTCTGGTGTCTAATAAGGAATAAGCTTACACTGCAGTCTATCTTACCATGGAAGCACTTCATGCTCCTCTCCTCTATCTTGATTACTCCTCATCAGTCAAATGTGGTTGCAAATAATTTTATACTGCCAAATCAGCATAACTTGCATTAAATATGATAGGATATGTGAGCTGAAAACCTGAGATTGACAGTTAATGTGTTAAGCTGTTTTTATTTCAGCCTATTGGAATGGTGGAGGCAGGTCCTCCAGGTCGACTGGTAGGATTAAATTGAGGCATTCAAGTGTGCATCAGTACTTAATTTTACTAAGTCAAAGACATAAATCTGCTTCTGGAAGCATTGTGGTTTCCCTGCAGCACATCCATGCTCTGCTAGCTGGACTCCCAGCTAGGCTGCCTGCATCCTGCTGGGTTTGCATGGAGTCTCAGTGCCTTTAGAAGCACTGTGGGTTCTCAGTTCTGGGCAGAGAACACCCGTGGGTCAGGTGTGTCAGGGGCTGCCCTGCCCTGTGCTCCCTCCCACCCGCAGCAGGACAGTGGAATCTGCCTGGGCAGAGGTGATGTGAAGCTCCCACACCTGCCCTCTGCAGCCTGCCCTGCACAAGGAGCATTAAGACAACTCATTCCATCCATTTTTAGGTGGTCTGAGCCTTTAAAAGTCTCTTTGAATAAGTGAAAATTGTGGTTTTCTTACCCCTGTGCAAGCAGGCAGGTCGTGCTCAGAGATGCCTGTGTGCTACTGATAGAGACCAGTGCTTTGCTGTCCTGTTGCTTCAAAGCAGTGTCAGGAATTATCTAATATTGAGATATCTTGTTATTTTATGACTTTGAACTGAAGGGTGAGAGCAAAACAAAAGACTCAAAAGGGAAGCTCAGGCTGTAATGTGTTTATGTGAAAAGTGGGTTTTAAAGCTTTGAAAAGGTTGTAATGCTCTTCTACCTTGAGATGCTAATGCTGAAACTTGAAACAGAGCACAGTATCATTAGCAATTAAATGTGTCTGTGTACTGCTCTTACATCTTGTAAGGCTCTCGCAAATCAAAAGGGAGAGGTACACACGTCTAATAAAATAATGATTGGGAAAACAGAGTTCCAAAGCCCTGCTTGCAATTCACAGACAGCAGCTGCATGCCTGGCATATTTGGATAAGGTTTTAGAATTCAATTAATTGCCCCAGGCTTTGTACTCGTAAAGGATTGATTTCTGTTCTTTACCTGTGTGCTGTTGATACGTTGCCTTTCTACGCCTCTGCTCCTTTTGTGCTGTACCATTGCAAGATTTTAACTCTAATTTTATTTTATATCTTTGAGTTGCTTATACAGTTCTTTTGGTGGCAAAAAAACTACGTCTCAATAGATACATAGATAACTTCTTGGAGAAGTTAATTCCAAATTTTGAGTATCACATCCAAGATTACAGACATAAATACCAGTATGAATAAAGTGTGTTAGCAAGAAAGTGGAAATACTTCTGCATCCTGTCTGTAGAAGCCAATAGCTGAGTAGGACTGCACTGGATTTTAATTTTTGCTGAATATGTTTATTCCAGTGATGAGTTCTGACATTTCTGACACCTGTTTTATGTTTATTTTGCTAAAACAAAATAGTGTGTATGCGTGTATATGTGCACATATGTATGTTTATTATGCACACGATGCATTTGTTACAGCAAATGCAATGTAAACATACAAAAGTTCACATTACTTTAAATACTGAGCTTAACTGTCAACCACAAAACATATTTGCAAACTCTTTCAACATGTGTAACATATACAATCCTAATTAGAACCAGCACAATAGCAGAGCTGCCCATATGGTAGTGATAATTATGTTGAAAGTGTTTGTCTTGTGGCTCAAAATGAAGTTTGGAAGATCCAATGTGAACTGTTTCATGCTGGGGGTTTGTAACATGCCTTTAAAATGTGCATGTGAGTAATTTGCCATGGCCACGCTGGGTTAGATGAGTTAAAGATGAGGAGGTTTGGTACAGTGGTCATTTGATAGGAGTGTTTAATGTGTATTTCTAACAGAATTACTGAAGGGCTGTCTTGACAAAGGTTTGTATTTATGTTTTTATGTATGTTATCTTTAGAAAATCATGAGAAAATCTGGGTTTTCTGTATGTTGTGCTGCAAGACACACCTGAGACAACCCTGTCCAGTCATTTCAGAGCATGAGCTGCAGTGTGTGCCCCTCTGGCACACGTAGGTATGGATGTTAATGGAAAACATCATTTCCAGCAGAATAATTAGAGCTGCATTTATGAATGGGTCAGGGCTCTCCACTGAAAACCTGCTTTAAAATAGTTAATTCTTCCACACACTTGTGACCAGCTCGTGCTGTTCTGTGTCAGGTTAAATATACCAAGGCAGGATACAAGCCTAGTAGAAAATGAGAGTATTTAGCTTTCCATTATATAACAAATATGAAGAAAAAAGGCAGTGGCTACAGCAGTAGATAAGTGGGGTTTATGATATATACTCCTAGGTTTACAGTTTGTTCTGTCTTATCTCTCAGACATGTCCTGTGGTATCCATATCCTGAAAATCAGTGTGAAACAGAAACAAGTTGTGCTCTAAAAAAAGAGACAAGCAATTTGCGACACCTAAAAGATGTTTTAGGTGGAATAGTGTGTGTGTGTATGAATTTTATTAATAACACAATTAATTTATAACAAAATAACAAATTAATAGTCTTTTATTAATAACACAAAATGCAGCACTGTGGGTGTGGGACATGTTGGTATCAATCTAGAACTGTTTCATTTGTAGGTTTAGCATCTGAACTAAGGCACTGTACTGTTCCTGCTGGCAAACACTAAAGTCTTGTTTGGTGTTACAGTGTGCAGAAGGATCCCCATTTTGATTCATTAGGGTTTATTTCTGGGGGAAAAAAAAAAGGTGTAGTGGCATTTCACAGCAGTTTCAATGGGAAATATTGAGGTGTTAGAGGAAAATCGGTCCTGGTGTTAGGAACTGTGTGAAAACACAAATAATGATCAAAAGAAATGGATATTGTGAATTAACCTGCTGTCACAGGCATTTTATTATGGATTTGTATTTACTAAGAGCCCTAAACTCGTATTTACTAACAGTCCTAAGTGCTAGCTTCTCATTTTAATAAGGGTCCTTCATTCCTGCTCACTGCAGAGCTTAGGGTGAAGGTTCAGACAGGGTTTATGTAGAGCCTGGATATCAACCCATCCCTCCCAACTCCTGAGCTTGTGCTCAAGGGCAGTGCTGTCAATACTGTGAATTTGCAAAGTCAAAATCTCAGTTGATCTTTGGTCTTGGCTTCTTTATTTATTTCTGCTTTGGTCTCTGAAGGTTAGTTGCTTGCTGTGATGTGAGAAGGAGAAGAATACAGGGATAAGGGGAATAATGTTTTAATCCTTTCAATGTTGTTGCAAGAGTGACTTCTAACTTAATACCTGTTTCAGTTATTGACCCTCTTTTGGGGAGATATTGAATGTGTGCATTTTATTGATTGTGCAAATGCGCATCCACTTTGGGAAGTGCATTCCTGTGAAGTATCACAGGTCAGACCTCGCTGAAAAGAGAGAATTGCTTGCCTTAAAATCAATGGGATGAGGCCAGCTTGCATCACACTGTTTCTGATGGTGAGTGCTGTGGGATTGGGTTTTTTTGCATCAGCCATTTCCTTCTTCTGTAACTGTTGTCTTGTGTGATCCAAGTAAGGAATTACATGTGCCTGTGTATTTAAACATTCGATTTCACGTGGCAGGGATGGAGCATTGTGTAGGAAAATGCTGCTCTAGTGCAGCTGAACTTTTTTAAGTGAATTCTGGTGCTTCCATGATTTCACTTTTGCAGGTTGGCTGTGGAGGAGCTGCTGTCCAGCCTTGGTGCCCAGCAGCTTGGTTTGGTGTAGGACTGCAGTGGTCCCTGTGCAGCAATAGGTGTGAGCCAGACTGTGCTGCTGTGGTTTAGGACAGCTCCTGCCATCTCCTGCTTTGCTGGAGTGCTTTTATTGAGCAGAAATGGATTTCTTTTGAAGGTTTGCATCTCCTGCATCAAGTGGTCTGGGAGCTTTTTTCATCCTACCAACTGTTTAGTAGTTTGGAGAGATCATTGCTCAAACTGCCCATTTGTTACAGACACCAGCAAATGTTGGTCCATTTGGAGTGACAACTGAATTTTCCCCTCTTATAAGGAAATGCCCTGTTTGTGTGTTTTCCTCTCCCACCACCCCTGGCTGCTCTCCCAAGAGTGGCAGTGATGGCAAACAGGAGACAGAACAATGAAGCGAGTTCTCAACCCAACAATCTGAATCTTCCTCACAGGCACAAATCCCAGACATCCATGGGGACTGTCCCTAGCTAAAGGTACCAGATTTACCTCTGCTGATCCCAGCACACTGACTGCCCTCATCCCAGTGTTCCCTGGTCCCTCACAGAAGGATTCTGCTGCAGCCTGGGCCCGCTGGCTCGGGGCTGTTCATTGTTTGGGGACGATGGCTGGGCACAGGAGCAGGGGCTGCCTCCTGCCTTGCAGCCCCCTCGGCTTTGATTTGAAAATGTTAAAAATAGGCAGCAGCTATTCCAGCCTGGCCCACAGGGATGAATGCATTGCCTTGTTTGTGTAATTGTCAGATTACATCCCTGCTCAGCTCCTTGTCCCCGTGTCTGCCCTGGCCAAGCTGTTCGGGATGAGTGCCGGTGTTTTCCTGCAGCAGTGACCCCTGTGCCCCGCTGCACCGGTGGAGCTCTGGGGGTTTGGTTCTGGGCACCTGCAGTGATGGATGCCCTGTGAGTCCCTGTTGCCCTTTGCTTTCCACACACCTCATGTTTTGTGGCCACCCTCTCCTGTGGGAGAGGAGAAGCTAAAGCCACCAAGAGCAGATGTTTCCCTCTCACTTCCACGTGTTGTAAGTGTCAGATTTGCCTCTTTTTGTTGGCCTGGTGACCGTGTCAAGCAAGTTCTCATCTCTCATGCTTGTTTTCCCAGCACAAAAGGTCCCTCTGTGTAAAGAAAAAGGGATTTGTTTTTGCCCTGATGAAAGGTGTCTGTCCTAGAGCTATCAGCAGCCCGGGAAGCCCAGGTGAGAGCTGTGCTGCTGGGCTCTGGCTCCTTGTGAGCACAGTGCAGCACTCCTTCCCTCTCTCCCTGGCTCAGCACCATCCAGACAAGGCTTTTGCCAAGAACTCTTAAGCCCTGGATCACTGGCTCTTTAGCAACACCATTGCAGGCTTTGAGAGAGCCTGGAGCAATGCCACGAGGCACGGAGCCCTCTGCTCCTCCTTCCTCCGTGTGAGGGGGAGATACTCACACAGCAATTCTCACAGGAACAGCGGATCCTGCAGCCAAATTCTGCAGGGTTTGTCCCGGGGATTTGTGAGCTTTGCAGGGATGGAGCAATGCCTCGTGTTTCCACAGCACACAGCACCGAGGGGATTGAGAGCAGAGGGAAATCCATGGCCGTGAGTCCTCCTCCAGCTTTGGGTGTGAAACCCCAGCTCTGTCAGAGCACGGGGGTGAACCACAGGGACTTCAAAAAACCCAGCAGAAATTCATCCAAGGTGCTTTAGTTACCCCAGGAACTCAGATGTTTGAAATAGAACCAAAGGCATGACTTGGGTGGGAAAGGAGGCAGCACCCAAATCACAGAACCACAGAATATCCTGGCTTGGAAGGGACCCACAGGGATCATCAAAGCCCAGCTCCTGACCCTGAACAGGACCAAAGCTGCTGAGACCAGCAAATTTCTCTGAATGGGAGCATGAATTGTTTCCTCTCAGCTCTTGGGCACTCTCAGACTTTCTCTTGCAGTGTTTCCTTGGGAAGCCATCCTGGGAACACAGGGATTTTCCCAGTTGGTGTGTCTGCAGGAGTGTCCCCGTGGCAGATGGCTCTGCACAGTCAGAGGGGCTGCAGACCTGACCAGCACAGCACAGAGGGAGCAGAGGGGCTGTTCTGGGATTTCTCTTTGGCAAGTCACTTGTTTCTATTTACAAGCTCTACCAGTGTTTTAATTAGGGTAATTACCCTTGACCAACTAAGTGTAATGGCCTGCTGCCTCTCTAATGGCTTTTCCTTTGTGATTTCCCTGCTTGGCTCTGGGATGGCATCATGAGAGCTGGAAGGGGAGGAGAGAAGAAACTGCAGGAGAGGTTATTGCATCCTGCTCAGGACTGCCAGAACTTTCAGATCATTAAGCAAGCTAATTTATTGTCTTCCCCCCTCCCCCCTCCAATTTCTTTTTTTAGTTTATTTTTATTTTCTTAGTTTCCTCTTTATTTTTTTCCTTCTTTTTTTCCCTTTACATAGGAAGTGTTCACCAGAGCCACAGTTTTCATTTGGAAATACCATTTACTATCTGGTCATAGTTACCCAGTTGAGAAGTGTCCACTCACTACAAAATAATAAGGAAAATTTTGCTAAGGGACTAGTGGGAACTTGTGATGAGACCCTTTGAAAGAGGCTCCAGTTTTCTGTCTGAAAATGTTTCCAGATTGGGATGGGGTATGTGTGAAAGAAAAACAAAGTCAGCAAAATCAGTATCCACTGTAAAAATACATGAGAACGTCACAATTCTGTTAAGCAATCAAATGGATAAAATACAGAATACATGTTTCCTGGGGTTTATGATTTGCTTCCAGATTTTACTGGTGTAAAGACTTGTCTCCTTGTTTGGCTGATCAGTTTATATTATACCTCCAAAGGTGCCCTTTCTCTCAGACATGTGGTGCTAGCCATGGTGAAAAAAATTTGCAACAGCTGAAAATATCTGTGTATTATAAATTTTTTACAGTAACTGCATCTGTAATCTGTGCTCTGGACACTTCCAGAGATTGAGTTGCTGCACTGCAGAGTTTCAGAAAGCTCTGCTGAGATTAAATGTTTAAAAAGAAATATTTTTAATCATTGGTGAAAGGGGTGGATTCTTTTGGTTAGGTGATAATATTACTGGTGATAAATTAACAGTATTGAAAGGATTTAAGGATTGCATTGTCTAAACTTCAGATTTCAGAGGTGACAAATCTGGGTTCTGCCTCATTCATAGATTGGCAAATCAAATTTATCTAAGGAGCGTGAACTCGATTTCTTGAAATTTTCCTGCGCTGAATACCTTCAAAATAAGGAAAAATGCTCTTCATATCCCTTCATTAGCATGTAGTGTGGCATGACAGATTTATGAAAGACATCTCAGTGCTGGAGTGCCCTGGTGTTTTATCCCATTTGGTAAATAGCATGGTGATGTGCTGGGCACTCAGGTTTCATTCTGGGTGCCATTCATCATCCTGCTGTGTGACTCCAGACTATTGCACTCCTTTGTCTCAGGTTACCTGGCTATGAAATGTTGGTACTGTCCCCTCCCACTCTCATGAAATGTAATTAAGTTAATGTGTTAAAGTACAGTTTAAATACAAGTTGAAGCCCTTATTTCCTAAGGTTTTAATGCATGTAAGGAAAAAAAAAAAAATCCTTCTTGGTCCATTTCAGTTTGGGGTTTATTTTTGGCTTCTGCCTTTTTTAGTTCTTTTTTTATCTACCTCTATAACTGTTAGAAGAAAGTCAGGAGGATTCAGTGACATTGAGTGAGTGACACCAGAGCCGGTGGAGGAGGGAGGGCTCGGAGTGTGAGCACTGATGCTGGAGATCATTAACACTGCTATTTATAACTGCAAAAACCGGCTTTCAAGGGGAAACATCCAGGCTTAGCGTGGCTAATTATACAGCTGTTAACTAATCTAAGGGTGATCCTAATTGCAGCAAGCCTTGGCACTGGCCCTGTGTGGGGAGCTGATGTGGCACCGACACCTGCCTGGCTCCCCTGCCAGCACAGCAGTGCCAGGGGACAGCTCCCAGCTCCCAGTGCCACTGCAGCCATCCCAAACACTCCTCTGCAGGCAGCCTAAGGCACCTGGAGGCTTTAAGGAAATCCCCAATTACTACTAAAGTCAAAATGACAGAGCAGGAGTTACCGGAGGATTTGACAGCTGCTGAATCCTCGAGAGTGACTCTAGACACACATGCAGTGTTTGCATTATTAATTTAATGCCTTTGCACTTTGTAGAAGTGTTTTCTCTAGAAGTATTGCCTCAAGGATCTATCTGCATAGATTTAATGCTAAGATCAAGGTCTTTATTTCCATTTAAAGGCATAAATTAGAAAGCAATCTCACTGAAAAAGCCTGATCAGTCACAGGATCAAATGGATTCATCAGAAGTGTGTAATGTGCTCTCCTGTCACTTTCCTTTCTCCTGTGCTGAATCTCTTCCTATTTTTGAAGTCTGAAGTCACTCAAGTGTGACCTATTTTCCCGTTCATGTTGTCTGTTTGCATTTTCCCCCGTTTGCAGGTGGGAGATGCTTGAAGGGAAGGTGAAGGCTTGTCCCTCAGGCAGCCCTGCTCCCTCTGGCTCCTCGCTTCAGGAGGGGCTCCTGAGGAGCTTCAAGGCTCTGGCTGCAGTGAATTATTGTCAGAGAGCTGGTGATGTACACATTGACCTTATTGTAGCATTTATAGCTTCCAGGCAAACACGAGCAGCAGAGCCTGCAGCAGGCAGGTTCCCATCCAGGACTGGGAGAGGGGATTTCTGCATTTGTTGATATTCCTGTTGTTAGTTTTCATGTGTGAGTGGTTACCTTTACTTTCTTTTCTCCCCAGTATTTGATCCTCACTGAGGGCAGCAGGAGGTGGCTCAATGGGAGGCAAAACCAGTTTGGGCCAGGGCATGGCATATGTGTGAAAAGCTTTTCATGTTTGCTTGCTGGAGTGTGTGAGTAGAGCAAATTGCCTGACTGAGAGTCTTCTGAAAATGTCTTGTATTTGGGATGTAGATTTTTTTTATTATTATTATTAGCTTTTACTTTAAAAGAAATAAAATAAAATGATGTGAAGTACATTTATCTCCCCATCTCTCATGGTTTTGCTGCTGTGTTACATTGGTTTCCATGCATTCTGTGGGCATCCATTGCCTCCTGCCAAGTGCTCTGGATCACTGCCTGACAGAAGTGCTCATTTTCTCCCTTCTTTCCCCTTGCCCTCCATCTCAGCCTCCTGAGCTCCCACAGATCAAAGGAGAGCTCTGTTTTATTTTTAAATTTGGTGTTTATTGAGTAAAAGGGACAGTGTAATGTCATTATGGATGGCATCCTTTAAAGCTGTAGAGCAGCAGCTGTTGTCCCCCTGTCTGTTTACAGAGGCCCTGGTTGCTTCACACAAAAGCTCCTGGCTCCTTCACGTGGAAAAACCAGAAGCCATCCTTAGGAAGCACAAGGGATTTAAGTATCCCATGTATGTTGGGAATAAACACAGGCTGTCTTGCTGGAAGTGCAGTGTATTGATCTGAATTTGGCTCTGCTCATTGTCTTATGGATTGCAGCAGTTGTGTTCACCTGCAGTGTGTCTGCAGGGGATACCAGTGACAGTCTGCCCATGTCCAAATGGTGAATGGTGTCTCTCTGTTCCCTCCTTGCTGCTCTGCAGGGCTAGAGGAGGTGACCAGAGATGTGGACAGCAGAGGAGAAAGTATTTCACTCTCTTTTTTTTTGTGAGAGCACACCAAGAAAAGAATACGTGCTTTTATTTTCTTTTCCTAGTATTGCCAAAATGTTTGTGATGCCCTCTTTGCTGGAGGAGGATTTTTTGCAAGCCATGGCACAGTGTGTGCAGCTGCTCGGGTTTGTAGCTACCCTGCTGTCTCCCTTTTGCTCACAGGAGCTAGAAACAGTGATCTGACTCTTTTTTACCTTGCAGCATTTCCTCCATCCCCTGGTGTACTTGTGCACCCATAGGCTCATGTTCCAGAGGAACTGAGTGAGGTGTGACCTGCCTTGGGAGCTCTGGTCCTGGTGCTTCCATGTGTCCCTCTGCCAGCCTCCCTGATCAGCAGGTGTCATTGCAGCCCCACTGTGCTTCCATCCCTGGCTCAGCCCAAACCCACAGTCATTTCAAGGCAGCCATCCAAATCTTCTAGGGAATGTGTTACTCTTTTCCCAGAGGAAAAGCACTCAGCAGACAGTGTGAGTGGCCCAGATTGCACATGAGGCAGAGCTGCACAAGCAAACCCCCGTGCCCTGCTCTGGGGGACGTGTGTGTTCACTTCCTCTGCTAATGCAAGCAGGAATCTGAGAGATCTCCCTGCTGCTCTTCCTGTGCTGAGCTCATGGAACTGATTCATCTGGCCTCCTCCTGCTTTGCTGGGATCTGAATTCCCTGAAGATTCCCTGAATCTTCTTTGGGAGCCCCAGCTGCTTGTGCTGGGAGCAGCAATCCTGTGGCTGCAGCACTCCCCGTGTGTGATGGGGTGTGGGGAGCAGCAATCTGAGCAGCACAGGCTCCTGAAGGTGCTGCTTCCCTTTCTGCTCGAAATGGAAGCCAAATGATTCACCAGCTGTTTGCAGAGACCATTTAGACTGAAAACTGGGATAGCAGATCCATGTCTTTGAGAGCCTGTGTACATGTTCTGGTTTTCCATCCTCCAGCTGTGTCCTGGGGCAGTCACCTGGGCCAGGCTGATGGGAATCTCCAGCTGCTCAAAATCAGGCTTTGCTGTCTGGGCATTTCAGAGCACAGCAAACACTAATGGTCAAAGGAAACAATTAAATAAAAGTGGAGTAAAATGAAGTCTTAGAGCTGGGGAAACTTAGGCATGACTTTAACAAAGGAGTTTCTGGTTCCTGGTCTGTTTTCTACTAGAGTAGCTTTGTTCAAACTAGTTCAAACCAGGCTTTCTAAGCCAACAGAGAGGCTCCACAAAAGAACTAATTAAGGAAAAAGAGTGTAAACACCCTCACCCCTGTGCAGTTGGACACATTCCTGAAGAAATGTTGCTATGTGTATTTGCTTGCTAGTGGTGCCTAATGAAAACATACCAATTTATAACACTAAAGTTGTTATTATATAAATAAAGCAAGATGGTTCTGTTTAAAGAAACAATAGGTGATCCAGTAGCAGCCTTTTCTCCCCAGCTGGAGAGAGAATGTGGAATATAGCATGGACTGAGACTTTACCTCTCCAAAACATCTTGGTCCTTCAGTGGAAAAAGGATGGAGAAGCATTGACCTAGATCATCCTTCTTATCTGGCTCAAATCCATCAGTGCATAAGTGTATAAAAATGAGAGATAAAAGGAGGAAATTATATCAGAAAAGGGTTTAATTTTCTTTAATTTAGCTTGAAAATTCATCTCCAGTAATTTACCTTGCTGCTTTTTTAATTCAGCTCGAGCTCTGCAGTTCTGCTGGGTAAGGTGTAAGAGGACTCATTACTTCTTTCTTAATGGGAGCTGTAATTCAGTAATTTTCATATTGGACTTCACAGCTGACTGGTATAATTTGTTTGTTCAATACAATATGTGCTGTGGATCAAGTGTGTGGATATACCCAAAATATGTTGTGCTTCACAAAGAGCCTGATTGTCAGATTTCCTTTCAGAATTGGTGTGAAGCTGTGTGTCACACAGCCCGAGCACACACACACAATGCTGCTCCTCTCTCCCTGCCTTTCTCCTTGGAAAATGTGACCAGCAAGTGGCAATACCCTTGAATGCTGCTTTTATTAGCAGCAGCTTATGTGGGGATGTTGTCCCATTCCTTTGGGCCATCTCTCCCATGTGCTTTGCAACAGTGCTGAGGCCAATGAATAAAAACATTCAGCAGGGAGACAAGAATCATTTGTGAGGAGCTCTTTGCCCTCCTGCTTTTCAGGGCTGAGTGGCTGAAGAAGACTCTGATGCCTGTAGTGATATTGAAACACATCCATCCTTTTTCTAAATTCCATTTAAAATGTGTTCTGTTATGGAAAAAAATAACAGCAAAGCTTGCTGCTGGATTGACTGTCCTGGGCCAGGGCTAGGAGCTACTGAGGGCTTTTTAAAACCCATCAGAAAGTAGTGCACAAAACCTACAGCAGAGGCTTGGTATTTGCTCTGCTACAATGAAAAAGAAGTTTAGTTCCTTGGCATGGAGTTTGTACAGTCTGAGGGAAGTGGGAGCCTCTGTAGAAGCTTTGAAGGCTTTGACACTTGAAGGAATAGCACATGTGAGAAACAAAGCTCCAAAGCCACTTTAAAAGGTGTAGTTTTTATAAATCCTGGCTTATCCAAAACACTGATTTGGTATCACCCAACACCATCCACAAGTGAAGCTAGATGTTGAATTTCAGGAGTGGGGAGAATGTAGGAAATTCTGCAGATGAGCAGGAACTCTGGCAGCGTGACTGAGGATGGGAAAACATCCTGTTTCCATTCCTCACTTTCACTGAGGGATATTTAACCCTAATACTGAGCATTTGGGGTCATGCCCTCAGATGACAGCATAGCTGTTGGCTTAGCAGCTGATTATTTGTGTCCTGTACTCGTGTCCTGTGTAAATGGCAGTGAGGAGGAGGAGGAGGAGGGTGATGGCTGGGAGAGCAAAAGCAGGAGGGAGGATGGAGAATGCAATCTGTCCCAGCCTGTCTGCAAGGATGTGCTGGCAGGGGAATTTAGCTGCGTGTTGAACACCCAGGTAAATTCATTTCTCTCTGCAGGAGCTTGCAAACCGGTTTTCCCAAGTAATGTGGCCTAGCTACCCCTTCAGTCAGGAGACATCTCAGTCTGTTTGATGCTGTTTAAATTTCCATGAAGAGTTAAAGAGGAGCTGGAGCAGGGCAGGAGGTGTGGGGTGTGCCAGGCCATCACAGCAGGCTGTGCATCAGTACAGCCCTGTTACCTGGCAACAGGCAGAGTGGTACTCATCCCCAGAGAGCTACAAACGCTCAGCTGTCCCCAGCACAGCGCTGGCTGCTCCTGCACGGTTCTGTGACAGCTGCCAGGGGACACAGGTTCCCTGCTGCCAGCCCTGTGTGCCCCATGGGACATCTGCAGGGGACCCCCGGGCTGGAATGGAGCCCTGGGAGCTGTCATCGAGAGCCAGACCAGGATTTCAGAGCGGTGTTGGGGCACGGGCAGCGCCTCACCGGCTCCAGCCCCAACAGCTGAGGTCTGTGCTTCCCCCCAGCTCGACAGCAAACGGCACCAGGCCCCTCCTGGCTGGCGTCAGGGATGGGTGGTGTTGGCTTTCTCAGTGCTGCATCTCTGGAGTGATTGTTTAATTCCCTTTCCATCCTGCAACAGGGACTTCCTGGCAGCCTGGTGCCCTGCACCTCCTTGACGTATTCTGCACTGGCACAGAGACAGATCCTGATCTAATAATTCATCTATAATTCAGTTCCCTGAGGTTTAGGGATTAGCCAGGTTACGCTAAAACTATTTTTTTTTCCCCAAAAGACTCATTTGCATATTAACTTTGCTGTGCATTATGGATTTGGGTCTGGTGAAGTTCATCTTGTTGCTAGGAGGGATAAGCTTTGAGATGCTGAAGAATTACTCAGAACACTTGCAGATGCAAGAAGTTAATACTGCTCTGGTTTGTATTTGGATAGCTGTCATGTAGGGTAAAAAGACTCTGGAAATTCTGGAAGCTTTTCCTTCTAGAAAATCTCTAGGTGAGTTTTAAAAGCCTGAATGGTACTGAATGACAAAGTTCTTCATCACAATGGGAACTGCAGAGCTCCTGTGGGACCTGCATCTGGAAGGGTGCTCATGGCAGATCTTTTCCTGGAGAAGAAATCCATTGGAAAACTCATTAACTCATAAATAAGTGGGAACAGGAGTAATTGAGTCAGTGTGTAGAGGAAATATCTTTCCTTTCCAGGCAAACTGGGACTTTATCTAGAAGCTTCCTTCTGTCTTCAATTAATACAAAAAGTCTTGGCTGCTTATAAGTGCTGCTTGCATTTTGGTGCTCAGCAAAGTTTGCCTTTTAAAGGGATGCTTTTGGGCAGCTGTCACCTAATTCCTTTATGTCATGTTTATTTAAGAAGGACATGCTATTTTTAGAAACAGCATAGATGTCAGTATGCTGGGGGATGAGATTTTGCTCAAAGAGAATGATGTACCAGCAAATTCACTTCCCAGCATGAACAGAGCATTTGTGTGTGCTGTGTCCTGGGAACAGCAGGAACAAAAGCACAACCTTAACTGGATTTTTTCCACCTGGTGCTCTCCAGCCCCTTTAAATGTGGGGTTTAGCACACAGACAACTGTTGGCATCCTGCAGAAATTGCAAGATAATGGTGCTCAATACAAGAGTCCTCTGGGGTGTTTGTTTGTTTTTAATAATGAAATCTGAGCAGATCTTGATTCTCTTTCTTAATGGATTTTGAACTTTTTCTGTGCTCTCAGACCACGTGTTAAACTTTTCTGCCAGGAGATCTGAAATGTGCTTTCCTCTGTTGCTGAAATGGGAACAGACTCACTGCGTGCTCGCTGGGGCCTTCTGTGAAGAACACCACTAAATATTTTCAGGTTTCAGAAAAGAGCAGCATTTATCATCTTGGGAGCTGTCTGCCTATAGCATATTCATGCATGAGTTAGTGAGTGCAGAGATCCCCCCGTTCTGTGCCCACGCTGTGCTGCAGCGTGCCAGCTCACATGTGTCATCGGATTCATTTGGGAGCATTCCTCTATAGCTTCTTTCTAGAGATAAGGCAGTAGAGGACATCACAGGTAGATGTACAAAAATGTGTTTGGGCTGTGAGCAGGTACCTTCCAAAGGCACTCACTTGTGTGAGAACAAAGAGGCTGCTCAGCAAATGTGTTTCAGGATTTGGTGTATCCCTTTCCTTCCCTCCTC
The DNA here is from genome assembly GCF_001522545.3 of Parus major. Lineage (NCBI taxonomy): Eukaryota > Metazoa > Chordata > Aves > Passeriformes > Paridae > Parus > Parus major. The sequence continues at coordinate 1,346,077 of NC_031787.1, read as the reverse complement.
CCTCCCCTGCAGTTGTGTAAGTACTTTTGATGGCAGCTGCTGGATTAGACCCAGAAGCTTAAAAGATTAAAGAAACCACTAAAAGCAGCAAGGAGGAAGTGAAGGATCTGTTTGTCTGAAGGTTTGTGTTTTCCTACTGGTGGTTGAGAAGAAAATTGCGACCAGGCTGTGCTGTGCCGCAGGGCTCTGGCAGCAGCTGGGACATGAGGAGGTGCTGCTGGGGCTCAGAGGGACCTGCTGGGGCTCAGAGGGACCTGCTGGGGCTCAGAGGGACCTGCTGGGGCTCAGAGGGACCTGCAGGGGCTCAGAGGGACCTGCAGGGGCTCAGAGGGACCTGCAGGGGCTCAGAGGGACCTGCTGGGGCTCAGAGGGACCTGCTGGGGCTCAGAGGGACCTGCTGGGGCTCAGAGGGACCTGCTGGGGCTCAGAGGGACCTGCAGGGCTTAACCTGCCCTTGGGCTCTCCCAGAGCTGGGGGGTGACAGTGGCAGTGCCACTGTGGCACACCAGCCACACCACACCAGCCATCTGCAGTGTAGATGGGGAAAGCTTTGCTGTCCAGAGCCTTTTATGGAGTGAGATGAAACTCAGGAATAAAAGAATGAATGGCTCAATGAGCTCCAGATTCTGTGTTTTCATGCTGTAGTAAACTGCTGCCCGCTGCTGCTTACACTGTTTGCAGGGAATGTGGTTTTTAATGAATGTCTTTCTCATCCAGGTGGTTCCAGTCAGTGGCAGAGCAGAGGGGGACACAGCATCTCTCACCAAATTCAGGCTGAAGTCTGATTCTTTGCCTCCATTTCCCTTCTACCCCATTCACCCTCCTTAGCCCCAAACCTAGAAGCAGCTGTTTCAAGAAGTGATTTTTTTTTTTCTTTAAAAAAAAAAGGTCTTTTGCTATGTAAAACATCTGCTGCTTTCTGTCTGATCCCTAAACATTGCTGCTGGGGTGTATAATCAGATGGGGAGGGGGGAGCTTCAAGGATGTGAGCCAATCTTGCCTTTGTCATTCCAAACAAGCAGTGTTTGCAGCACAGACTGATCTGGTGGGGATGAAAGATGAGACCCCTTTGGGCACCCAAACCCCGTTGCTGGGGCAGGGAGTGCTGCTGAGCACGTTAGCATTATTAACATTAATCTAATCTTTCCGTTTGTCAAACAGATTTTTGAGTACATGGAGACAGCTTACCCAGTTCTTAAGACAGTGCTCCCAGATCAGCTTGTAGTTTGTTCTGTAATACCGTGTGGATTTGCTGGGATTTTCAAGTAAATACATTATGTATATGGCTTACAGATTGCTTAGGCTGTCTGCATCAATAATTAAAATAAGGGAGGGGACTATCCTGCAGTTTTCTTTTCCTCATCCTTTTTTTACATGTCTGTTTTAGTATTTCTTCTCTTAGGATGGGGAAGATAAACCAGGAGAGAGTGCTGGAGACAAGAGCTGAAGGTTTTTCCAGCAGAGGCATGGCAGCAGTGCCAGCTCGCAGCATCACTCTGACCTTTGCCATTCTATTTGCAGACACTTTGATCCAGACTTGTCAAGCAGTGCCAGGCTGTTCCCTTTGCTGTTAAAACAAGCACACCTCTCCTGCTGAGCCAGGACACAAAGCACTGCTTTTGAGCCCTGTGGCAAACACGGTGCTGTGCTGCTTGGTTGGCCAGAGGAGAGGGAAAAAAGTTTGGTGGGACTTGGAATTGCTTTGGTGATTGCCTAGATAGGATGGGGGTGAGCTTTTGGGCTTGATTGTGCATTTTATAATAATACTTTGATAGATCAAGAGCTTCAATACAAGCTAATACTTAAATTTCAAGCTTATCACAGGAATAACCAATTTCTGCTTCATACCTCCATCCTCACCTACCTTGGAAAAGCCTTTGTGTGAGGTGCACACAGCACTTGGTGTCCCTGGGCCACTGCTGGAGCTTTTGCTGTGGAGATTTTCCTGGCAGAGCTGGAAATACAGGAGCAATTCCCAAATGCACACACCATGTTCTGGTACAGAGTGAGACCAGTGTCAGTTTTATCACGAGAGGGGAAAAGCCACTTGTTGTGCTGAGCTGCTGTGGAGGGGGTTTGGTATTTTTTGTGTACCACAGAGCTCAGGGGGAAGGTGTTGCAGAGGCAAACCAAGCTTGTCCAACACTGTTATTTTGTTTGCACATCTGGCTGAATAACGAGGCTGCACTTGGGTGTCAGTACCCTAAGTAACCTTTGACTGCTTTTTGGGATGGCTCATTAGGATGATTCCTTGGCTGGAAACTTTGGAATTGGCCTGACATCTCCAAGTCATGGGCAGTGAAAGAACTGTTAAACAGTACCAAGGATGCTGTCTCATTGCTGGCCTGGAGCACACTGTGCCCTGCACTGCCAGCTCATTGATGTGCAGCACAGGACACCTCCAGTGCCTCTGTGCTGCCTGTGCCACTCTCTTCCCACTTCCATCTGGCTTGTTTTAACTCTCCTTGTGGTGTTCTCTCCCTGTGAAAGTTCAGTTCTGACACTGGGGCTGCCTGTGGAGGTCTGAGGGCATCAACAGCTTCTCTTGTCCACATTGCAGCTTGTGACCTTGGAAGCCAAGTGCCTTTGCTGGGATCATTCTGGCTGTCCATGCAAAGGGGCACTTTTGTGCATTTCCTATGTACAAAGACAGCATTTGGTGCTCTGTGGAAAGCCCTGGTGCCCTAAGAAACCCTGAAACCTTGATTAACTTCTCCAAATACACCTGATTTGCCAGTGGATGCTGTAAAAGCAAGCCAGCAGCTGCTGTGCACTGACATAACTGCTTATTTGCAAGAATTTTTTTAGTCTGAGCGTTAGAAACCCTCTGAATTTGGCTACTACAGGTCCTCAGTGTACAAAGCTGTTCATTTTGTGGGATTTCTTGCACAACCCCTATTTGAATGACATGTCTTAGCTTTTCTCAGAGGCTTGAGGAAGTTGCCAAGCCTTTGGGCAGGTCCCAGACACATCCCACAAGGTTTAATGCCTCGTTTGCTGCTCTGAGGAGCAGAGCAGGAGCTCTGGAGGAAACACAGACTCTGCTCCTCTCCTCAGTGCCTTGCACCAGGCAGCCCTGCTCGTGCAACACAAACCCTGGCTGCTGATGGAACACAGATGTAAATCAGAATTTACAGATTTACAGTGAGCCTGGAATTTAGCCGAGGGGACTGAAACGGAGCATTAATCAAATGCCACAATTACCGAGCCACACTTTCTGCATTAAATGAATGTAGGAGATGCTTCTCACCTCTAACATCTCATTCAACATTCAACATTTTATGTGAAAAATAAGAGGAAATGGTAGCAGCAGTGTTTAGCCTTTTCCTTTGGCTGAGGAAAGGGCTCTGTAGATGTTTGTCTGCTCTCAGTAAGAAGATTTAGGGGGGGGGGAAAAAAAAAAGAGAGAAAAAAAGTGCTGGCTCTTTTAATAAACCAGAGTAATTACAGATCTGTTTAAGTGGAGGCATATGATACATATGTTTGTGACAATTTTCCAGAGGGATGGCTCGGCTAGTGCTAAATAACCAGGCTCATTTTCCCATAATGCAAATGTTATTCACAAACTATTACCATAATTGATGCACCGAGCCACTGTAGAGTAAATAATGCCTTGTGTGTGGGAAGGAAGCTAGAAGTCAATGAATATTAAAGAACAAAACCTCATTTTTAAAGGGAAACCTCACAAGAATGAGAATTATTTTGAGAATGACAGGAGAGCGTGGGTGCCAATGGCCTGGCTGTGTTTTGGCAGGGTGTCCATGCACATGTGTGAACACGTGTGGGCTCCAGGCTGCCTCTGTCAGGGGGTTTTTCCTGCTTGGTGAGTACAGAGCATCCTCAGAGCTGGTCCAAGCCTGCTGTGTGGAACTTGGAGCTTCCCAGAGGCAGGGGTGATGCACCTGCCTGGCCTCAGGAAGGACCTGCCAGGGGCTTTGGTGTTGGGGAGCTGGGATTGTAGCCCCATGTCTGGGGAGGAACTGGTTGTTTCTTGGCTCTGCCTTCCTGCAGAGTGCTGGATTTCCTGTTTTGTGTGGCACAAGAGGAATTTTGAATCATGCCAGAGGTGGCCTTGGGTTCATAGGTTGTTATACTGGTGGTGAGGATGTGAGTGGGCACCTGGGGCTGGGATCTGAGACCTGCCTGGGAGCTCTGTGTAACTCCTTCCTTGGTCCTTGGTCACTGTCCTTGTGCCCAGCCTCGTCCCTTGCTGGGTGTTAAACAGGTTCCAGCACTCACAGCTGAGGTGTGAATTGCCCTTTATCCGTGGCTGCTGCAGGAGCTCTTGGCACTGCAGCCTAATCTGTGCTGCTGGGGATTTTAGTGTCAAACCTTCTGCTGAACAGGACTTGATGTAGCCGTGGGCATTAGTGCCCTGCCAGCTAATCCCTTTTTGTGTTCAAAGGGAACGTGTGTTAGTGCTCCAAAGGTAATACACTGCATGCAAAGGTGGTTTTTTCAGGGATTTCTCTGCCCCCATTCCCTGCTGGATGTATTGCTCCCTCATCCCTGGGATGTGCAGGTGAGGGAGATCCAGACTCAGCTCTGTGGTGTATTGCAGAGCTGTGTTCAGCAGGAGGAAATGATGGAGTGCCACAGAAATCACTGCTTTCT
>NC_031787.1:1337512-1341094 GCF_001522545.3 Parus major | reverse complement strand
CACAGAAATCACTGCTTTCTGCATTTGTGAATTCTGTCACAGAAATCACTGCTTTCTTCATGTGAGCATCCTGCCACAGAAATCACTGCTTTCTGCATGTGAGCATCCTGCCACAGAAATCACTGCTTTCTGCATTTGAGCATCCTGTCATTTCAAACACTTTTGAGCTCTGGTGTTGTCTTAGAAGTGACTTTTTTTCTCAAAAATAAAAAACCTCTGTCCAAACAGTGCTGGAGCTTTAGAAACCAGAAATCCAGGAAACAAAATGCAGAACCATTATGTAGGATTGCAAAAGCATCATTTGAACTCTTAATATCAGAACCTATTTTGTCCAGCTGGCAATTATTGTCTTTTAAATTACAGATTATGGCACTGCACCTTCTTTTTCAGAGAGGTCAGGAAGACATTTGAAGCCACCTTTGCCTCCCACTGCTGCAGATAATCACACGTGACATTTTGGCACAGCTCCATATAGATCATATACCATCAGCAGCTCTCCTTCCTGCACCCTGAGCTAACTCAGTGTGGCAGAACAGCAGATTGTGAGCCATCATGAGCCCAGCTCTTGTGTGCCAGGCTCTGGGGCTGTCCTGCTTCTGCCTCAGCCTGTCTCTTCAGGTTGTAAACCTCTAGAAAATGCCTGTTTCTTGTCCTCTGTGGGCTGCCTGGAGGTGTCTTTAAATCCTTCAGGGCTCTGTGGTTGTGCCTGGTAGCCGTAATTCCACCTGGAAAGCTGAGCATGTGCCCCAGCTGGGTTATCCCTGTGAGTCATTACAGACTGGCACTTTGCTGGGGGAGATAAAGTACTTCAGACTGGTTTTCTCACATTAATCTGGACTCTTTCTCTTTGAGTCAGGTGGCCTGACTTATTAGGCTTTATCCTATTCCAGGGGAAAGGCAGCTGTAAGACCTCACAGCACTGACAGGGCTTAGAGCTGCCAGGGGAAATGTCACTTGCACTTCTTAGTCACTGGGAAGGAAAAAAAACCCAACTTTGTGTAAAAAGGGTGATGCTGGTGGTGGTGTTGATGTCTGGGCAGAAAGGGTGGCAGCCCCAGGAACACCAGACATGGGGTACAGCCCATCCTGTGGCTGCTCTGGGTGGGGTGGAGGCTCCTGGAGCTGGCAGCCCACGCTGGGCTCAGAGCAGTGACCTGCAGGGTTTCTCTGCAGCCCTGCACACAAGCCTGAATTGACAGCAGCATCTTCTCCATGGGATTGACTCGGCAGCACTGGAGATGAAAGAGCAGATGGTGTCAATGGGTGAGCGGGGTCCTGAGGTACAAGATGGGATTGTTACCACGTTAATAACGAGACAGCAAATCCCACAGTGCTTTCTATTAGCCTGGAAAATGAGAGTCCCCTGTGGTACCTCCCTGTGACCCACAAAGGTCTGGCAGCACCGGCCTCGGGAGGCTGCAGATGCCTCATTTGTTCTGCTGGTTCTGGGATGTGGCCACTGATTTGTTTGAGTTTGGGCACTCTGACCCTTTCCTCTCTGGCTCCTGCTAGGATGTGACGTGCTGGAATACAAATGTGGTTCTGGGTTAAAGCAGAAAGGCTGCTGTGGAATTGGGGTGCCTGGAAGTGAGCTGGGTGTTTGCTGCTTTAGAGCTGGGGGAGTGCTGGGCATGTTCAGGCAGGAGCTCCAGCATTTGTGCTACATTTGTAGAATCCAAGGTACTCCCCAGTTCTCTGAATTTGGGAAAAGCTTTCTCTCTCAGTAGGCTTGCAGATCCCACAAGCTTTGCTCTCAGCTTCATTTAATCTCCCAGGGATCCCTGCTTTGGCTGCTACATTAGGAGCCATTCTGATCCGTGAAAAACATTTGGAAATCCTTTTTATTTATACTTATTCCAAATTGCCTTCCCCCCCCCCCCTTTTTTTTTTCACCCTCCCCACAGGCTAATTATAAGAATTGCTGTAAACATTTTCTGGAGATGGGATCTTCTTATTTATCTAAACTTTCTGTTTGTTGTTTATGTGCTGTTTCTTTCAGCATCCCCACACTTCACTCTGCTGGTTGGGAAGTGTGAAAGCTATTATGATAATAGGGAGGGAGATGATTTTCTGCTCTTGTAGTGCCAAGAACACAGGAATGGCTGTAATTCATCTTGGATGCAGTCCCTGCTGCAAATGCACCATCTTGCTTTAGCTTTAGTCCCCCTGCACACACACAGAGATTGCTTTTGCTTGGCACAAGGGTCAGGGCTCTTTAGCTTCCTCCAGGATTGGCTCTGGGCTCTTCAAAGCATTTCTGCTGCCTCAGGAAACTGAAAACAGAGGAAATTTTGCCTGGTTTGCTCCTTACCCCCCTCCCTTGTGGCACCAAGATGTTACTCTGATTTACCAGCAAACCAAATCCAGAGAGGAGGAGGGACCCACTGCTCTTAGGAGATTTCAAAACCAGCTCAGTACTCACAGTTACACTGCACATTGCATTAGTGTGTGATCAGCTTTGTCATGGGGAATAATTGAAATGAACGTGGATCGATATCTAAATATACATTAGGGTGTATTAAAAGGCTTAGAACCAATGGTCTGTTAAAAAGGAGTTATTTCAATTCCTTTCTACACTGTCTCACTGTTGAAATGGTTTATTAGAGTATGGCAGAACCTGCTGAATAATCAAAGTATGATTATTCTGGGACAATTGTGAATATTCCACAGAGGCATTGTTGGCTTTTTGGGGTCATATGAAAACAATCTGGGATTTTGGCTGTACAAACTCAGAACAGGAACAGTGTGTTATTCCATGTGATTGCTGGGTGTGGGCTGACAGGGTTCTGGAGGTGAGTTCAGCCCTTTCAGGGGTGGATCCCCATCCCTGTGGTGCCACCAGCAGCTCCCTAGGGAGTGAACTGGCAAAGAGGAGCGGAGCTTTTGTTATCACACTCCATAAAGAGCACAGCTCTATGAAACAGAACCAAACACAGCTCAGAGAAACTGCTGGCACTGCAGGTTTGAAATAAACGGTGTGTTTTGTCCTATTGCAAAGATGAAGTGTTGAAAACTTAAGCTGGTGTGTACTTTGTGTGTGTGTGTGTGTGTGTGTGTGCAAAGTGCTGTAAGGAATCACCGGGCCCTGCTGCTGCCAGGGGCTGTTTGTGGATGCTGATCTGGGGGTTTTCAACACAAAATGACACAGTTCAACACAAAATGAGCAATTTGTGGCACGCTGGGCTCGTCCCTGCCCGGCTGGGGGATGTGATGGATTCAATTTCCCCATCTCCATCCCCTGTGCTGCACTTGTCCTTTGATTGCAAAAGGACAGCTCTCGAGGGATGTCGCTGTGCATTTTCCTGAAATAAAAGAATAGCTCAGTGTTTTGTGACCCTGGAACTTCAGGTCCTGCCAGATGCTAATGAACCAGTGGAAAACACCCAGGGCCTGCTGATTGCTGTGAGCCCCAGCTGTTTGTGCTTGGTACTCCGTGCTGGCTGTGCCCTCTGCTCCTGCCCCAAGAGCCACGGGCAGCGGGACAGTGCAGGGACCAAATCCCTGGAATGGGAGCAGGAGAGCTTGGTGAATCCTCCTTTGACACCAGGAGAGCTCAGGGAATCCTCCTCTGACACCAGGAGA
>NC_031787.1:1322382-1337192 GCF_001522545.3 Parus major | reverse complement strand
CAGGAGAGCTCAGTGGATCCTCCTTTGACACCAGGAGAGCTCTGGGAATCCTGCTGTGACACCAGGAGAGCTCTGTGGATCCTGCTCTGACAACAGGAGAGCTCAGTGGATCCTGCTCTGACACCAGGAGAGCTCAGGGAATCCTCCTCCAATCCTCCTCAGTCAAATCCACAGCCAGATCTGTCCCATTTATTCATTTGCTACTTCAAAAACCAGCTTTTGAGGTGCAGAAAATAGGAGGTGCTGATAAAAAAATTTAATTTTAATTTTCTTTTTATGTTGCTCCCTTCTGGAGACCTTCTCATCCATTTTTAACATCTCCACTTCCAAAAAACGCCCTGGGGTGTTTTAGCACCCTTTTAGCCTGGGTTAATTCTCCCACAGGAATGCAGAACTAAAGAGAGAGTGGGGGATATTCTTCTGTGGCATCAATGGAAAGTCATTTCTGGCAGCTATGGCCATGAATGGCTGTGATTTGAACCAGCTGACTGCAGTGAGGGGTTTGGGAAGGGCTTCATCCCAATTCCCCGGTGAGCAGGGAAGCGATCTCAGGGCAGAGCAGGACTGAGCAGCACTGCTCCACCGAAATGCAGTGACCATTACTGGTCAGTATTTGGGTTTGGATCCCTTGTGTAAGCCCTAGCTTATGGAAAGTTCCAGAAACCTCTGCTGGCAGGTGAATGAGAAGCCAGGTTGCCAAAGGCACCACTTTCAGATAATGCACTGACACTGTTATCAGCACTGACAGGATTTTTTAGGTGAGTAATACTGACAAACTAGGTTTCAGGGTCTGTTTCACCTGCTTTATATCTCTTGTGTGCACATATAGGAGGAGATGGTAAATCAGTGGTAAATGTATTTATTCCATCTCCCTCTGCCCATGAAAAAGATACCTAGAGGTAGAAAAGGTACAGGGAGTGATGAAATGGATCTGTGGAGACATGCACAGCCTACCTACAAGGAGAAATTTAATAGTCTGGGAGGTATGATATAAGGGAGACAAGAAAAATCTATAAAGTCATGATCTGAAGATGATGAGAAGCAAATTATCCTCTTTTGTTGGGATGGGATACTGTGAGACTCCCACTTAACCAGACAGCTGTTTAAAGCAGCAAAATGAGGTGACTTTTTTTACTTCTGTAATGAAATTCTGAACCTCACTCTTTGAGCAGAACCAGGGAATTGGGCAGTGTTTCTGAACAAACACTCTGAGCAGGGATTTTCTCTGCATTAGCTCAATTTGCTAGCGGTGGTTGTTCTGTTGGGTTTGGTTTGGGAGTTTTTTTGTGGTTTTTTTTCCCTTACAGATGTTGTTTTAAAGCACGAGCCTGACAGCATCACAGCTTACAAGGGTGTTTTTAGCGGGGGGGCTGAGAAAGGGAGATCCAGGAGCGAGTCTGGCTCCTGAGGACTTGCTCTGGTTCCACGGCAGCGTTTCTGCAGCTGCAAAATGGAAAAGGAGATATTTGCTTTATGCCTAAGAGGCTTTATTGTTTCTAAACTATATATAGTCGTGTAATCTTGCTGTGGATAGGGGAGGGCACTGCGGGCCAGGCTCCAGAGCATCCCCGCCCTGGCGGGTGGGCGAGCGAGGGGTTAACGCGGGGCTCTGGCAGGCTCATTGTCAGAATGATGTTTAGCCAGGTGTTAATCCGTGTCTGCGGGGAATTGCTGGGATTCATTATTCATCCCGCTGGGGGAGGTCACGGGCCTGGGCGGCTGCCAGAGCCGGAGCAGCCTCCGCTCCCGGCTTCACTGCCATGTGCCTGCCGGGATGGGGCGGTGAAAGCACCGGGAGGAGCCGGCAGGGCTGGGGGAGGCAACGCGGGGAGAGGGGACACGGACAGGGAGAGGGGACACGGACAGGGAGAGGGGACACGGACAGGGACAGGGATAGGGGACACGGGCAGGGGACAGGGACACGGACAGGGACAGCGGACACGGACAGGGATAGGGGACACGGACAGGGATAGGGGACACGGACAGGGATAGGGGACACGGACAGGGACAGGGATAGGGGACAGGGAGAGGGGACACGGACAGGGAGAGGGGACACGGACAGGGGACAGGGATAGGGGACACGGGCAGGGGATAGGGGACAGGGACAGGGGACACGGACAGGGGACAGGGATAGGGATAGGGGACACGGACAGGGGAAAGGGACAGGGATAGGGAGAAGGGACACGGAGAGGATACAGGAGCAGGGATAGGGGCAGGAAGGAGTGACACAGGCAGGGGAGAGGGGCAGGGGGACACGGACAAGAAGGAGGGGCACGGGCAGGAGGGAGGGACTGGCTGGAAGGAGGGACACGGACAGAGGGTCACGGACAGGAGGGAGGGACAGGACAGACGGACACGGACAGGAGGGAGGGACAGGACAGACGGACACGGACAGGAGGGAGGGACAGGGCAGGCACACGCGGAGCTCCGCGCTCTCCCCGCCCGGCGCTCCGGGAGCTGCGGCCGCTCTCCCGCAGAACAGCTCCGGCTCCTTCCCTGCCGGGCACCGAGGGCAGCAGGGGACACAATGATCAAATCCAGCTGGTTCTACGTGAAGTTCAAGCATGCCGAGAAGGTAAGTCCAGCCTCTGCTGCAGCCCTTCCCCGGACACTCAGCTGCTCCCCTTCCCTGGAAGTGTCACCGGGAATTGGAATTGTTTTATCTGTGACTCCAAGGATAAGGCTGTGCCCCTGGAAGTGTCACCGGGAACTGGAATTGTTTTTTCTGTGACTCCAAGGATAAGGCTGTGCCCCTGGAAGTGTCACTGGGAATTGGAATTGTTTTTTCTGTGACTCCATAGATAAGGCTGTGCCCGGAGCAGGGCACGGGCTGCAGATGCGGCAGCAACTTCAGCACGGTGCAGGTGGAGGAAAGCTCGCATCTGATTCCTCCAATGCTGTGTCGGGGAAAAAAATATAAAAATAGAGATGTGTTTGTTTTCCTCATGTGGAGCTTGAAATGGAGGAATATTTCTTGTTCTGTGGAGCCTGTTGTGACCTGCTTCTGCAGGGAGGTTAGTTGTTTATTCTCCTTTTAGTTGGCTGTAATTATTGCTGAAAGAAAGAAGTTTTATTGATCAAAAAGTAGCAAGATGTGTTCAGGAGTCTTTGGTGTGGGGTTTACTGTGGAGTTTGCTGTATTTCCCGTTGCATGAACAGAGTGTTTGCTGGGGGATTTTCCTTTTGCACTCAGCTTTTACTTCATCTTGGTACCCAGATCCTGGGGGAAGCAGAGGAACAGGGATGGGGAGAGAGGATGGACAGGGATTGCACAGGGATCTGCTCAACAGTGCTGCATTTTCACTGGGGATCTCCTGCAGGGTCTCCTGCCCTAGGTTAGAGGCTGATCCCATTTTCACTGGGGATCTCCTGCCCTAGGTTAGAGGCTGATCCCATTTTCACTGGNTCTCCTGCCCTAGGTTAGAGGCTGATCCCATTTTCACTGGGGATCTCCTGCCCTAGGTTAGAGGCTGATCCCATTTTCACTGGTGCTGAGATGCAGGCAGGATGTGGATGTGGCTTTGCTGTTTCTTTAATCCAGCAAAATAGGGAAAAGAACAAGACAACTTTCTGTGAAAACACTAAGCAGCCCTGCTGTCTGTTCCCTAAACATCCTTGAGCAGTTAGCAATTTGCTCTTAGAGCAGAGGGAAAAGCCATGCATGTGCTGTTAGTCTGAAATTTCCTATTCTGGCAAATAGTCCCACATTGATTTACTGCTTGTCTTTGTCCCTCAGGTTATACTGCACTCAGTGAAAGTGTATGTGTTTCATTTAACATAAAGCATATATATTTCATTTAACAAGATTGTCCTATCATTTATCCCAGGCTGCAAATAGCACGTGTCACAGATGTAACTGTTCCGTTTCATTTGTTTTGGGCAGTCTTAAAAAGGCTCCAAAATTCACTGTATTAGGCAGTTATTATCTTCTTGATGTTTCTCTGCAATAATTCTGTGTTCTTTAAAGTTGTATCAGACCTATGAATATCTCTAATTAAACAAATCACCTCAGCATATTTAGCATCTAGAACTTCCTGGAAATAATCTAAGGAAATCACCAGTTATTTGCCAGTGGGTGAGGTTGGCTATTTAAAACATGGGGATTTCTTTTTCCTCTACATTTTGTGATTCAGTTCCTTTATTTTTTATTTTTTTTTGACACCCCTTGCAGTTGATGCAGAAAGCCCTGGAGTCCCTCAGCAGAGCAGATAATGTTCCTGCTCTGCTGTCACCGGGTGATTCTGTGGAGTGTTACATAACCTGTCATACCAGTTTTGTCAGAGATATTTTTGAGATCTACAACCTGGGAAATTTGAGTGTGGATGAAATCCAGGAAACCCATTTAACCTGTAAACCTACAGAGACTTGTGCCTTTCCTCTGACCCAGCAGGGAAGGTGATGCCAGGTCTGTTCATCTGGGGGGAGAAAAGCCCCAAACCACAATGCACACACTCAGGAAGGCAAAAACTGAAGTGCCTGCCTGGTCTTCTGCTGGATTTCATGTGTGATGAGGGACTGTTAACCCCTTTTTTTTTACAAGTGAGGGTTTTGTGATGGGAGGTTCCTGAGCCATTTTGGGTTTCCTGCATGGATGGGCTGTACCCCCTTGCTGAACACAGGATTTGGTGTCAATATTCCTGTTGCAGCTGGGGCTTGGCTTGCTCTGCTTTAGCTCCCAGTCTTGGCTGCCTGTGAAAAGTTGTGCTAGTGTGGCTTAGGTGTGAATTGACGCTGAATTTATTAAACTGCTGCAGTTCTCTGGCTGGACACTGGGTCCACACTCCATGGAACAAGTGTTTCTGCAGTAGTATAACCACACTGCCTTAAAAAAATTAGGTCAAATTCTTTTGGAACTCCTCTGCGTTGTCATGGTCTTAGAAATTGGGTTTATATGAGCTAAGCTGAGGAACCTTTGAAACTCTCAAACCAGGTTTTTACAGCAGTTTGTCTAAATGGATTTAAAACCTCCCTTGGAGATGCAGTTTCTCCTCTGCAGCTGGCACGAGTGCTCCACTCCCATCTGGGCCTTGTCAGCCCACACAGGGAGGTGATCCCAGCTCCACCTGAGCTGCCTTTATTCCCTTTTTGTGCTGCCTTTATTCCTTTTTTGTGCTGGCTTTGTTTCCAGGCGGGTCAGTGTGTCCCAGTGGTGTGTACCTGCAGGAGCAGAAAGGACAGCGATGTCTCTTCTGGCAGCAGCCTGTGAAACCCACATTAATTTAAGTTTGCTCTCCTCATGTGGAAGTGTTACATAATCTCTGTTTAAGGGAGGTCATTTTAGGTTGGGAAGAGGTTGGGTCTGTGCCCTCCTGTCAGTTCAGTATCTCAGTTAATCACAACTGGAGCTGCTCTTGCTGTGCTGACATTGCACTGCTCCCTCTGAATTCTCTTGGAAAGAAGTTCATTGACATTTTTACTGCCTGGCTGCCTTTGCTGAAGTTGATGTCCTTGCCTCTGGCCATCACAATTTTTATTTTTTTTTTTCTTCTGGTTTACTTCAGAAGATGTTGATGTCTGAGGCCCCCACTTTGATAATGTATATACTTATATCCATGTCAGAGACAACTGCAGGAAGCTTGTACATTGTAAAATCTTCCTTCCCATGTAGATTGACAGCCTGTCAGTGTGCTTTCCTCCTTAAACTGTTCCACTGGTTGTGTTTGAATGCTGCTCATCCCAGCTGGGTTATCTACAGAGACCTAAACTGAGGTGTGTGCTCGTGGAACTGGCCTGAGCCTCAGGGACTGAACCCTCACAGCTCTTCTGGGAGCTTCCAAACTCATCCCATCCACCTGGAACCCTGACATCTCTTCATCACTTCATTCATGTCATCTGCCTGCTTGCTCAGTGACTGGTTTGTACTGGTAGGAAGCGGTCATGCATCTGTGAGTGCAACACAAAGCCTGAAAAATGGTCACCTTTTATCCTAAAGACATGTTGGAACTGGAAACAGGAGAGAAAGAAATCCATGTGCTTTGGTGTGTTAGTTTGCTCAAGTCATCCAAAGTGTTTTTTTAAGCTGTGTAGACAAGCACAATAAAGCCTTTCCCCACCAGCACAATTTCAGTTGTGATTAAAATAACCAGATAATAATAAAAAGAAAAACAACTAAAGTAGAAATCTCCACAACTTCATCCTGAGTCTATTATCAAGCTAATTGCTAACATGCTATAATACAGACTGAAAGGAAGCCTGTAGGATAAACCCCAAAGTTTTTCTGTTTCAAAGATTTACTCTGAGGTGACTTGGCCACGACTGCTGGGACACAATACCCGTATTCAGTCTGGGTGCATTTACACCGGAATTAAGATTCAAAGGCTTCATCTGAAGAATATTGCTGACACCAGGAAATTAGTTTAATCTGAAGGGGGAAAGAAAGAAAGAAGGCAAGCTCTTGGAAAAAAAAAAAAATCTGTGAAATTCTAGGAAGTGTGGGAGACTTGTGGAGGGAGGCAGAGGGAGTGAAGCCTGGCCTCATGTGCTGCTGCCTGGAGCTGATGGGTGAAAATGGAGGACTTGAAAGGTTTTGCTTTGTCCTTGAAAAGCCCTGTCCCTTGTTTGAGGTTCATTGATAGATATTGCTGAACTGGAGCAAAGCTTAATTTTCCTGTTCCCAGCAGTGCCCAAGGGAGAGAAGTGCTGTATTTCTAGCTGGAAAATTAGATTAAAACACCCACTACCTAGATCCAGGGTACATTCATTTCATCCTCTCTTGTAAGACTCTCACTACTCTGAAAGGCAGTTTACAGTTTTGACAGCTAAAATAAAAAGCCTGAAGGACAAGCAACCACTTTGAATGTTAGAAGGGCTTCATTTCCAGCAGAAAGATTTCAATTACAGTCATTTTCCTCCAGTAAGTACAAAGGGGTAAATGGAACCCCTGTTTCAAATGTTAAACTCACAGACTACATTATTACCAGTTGTACTTTGAAAGTAAAGGATAAAGCCCATCTAAATCAAAGCCCTGGCTCCAAATGACTTTTTAAGAGTGTGATGAGGTCTGTACCCAGTAATTCAGGCACTCTGTGCTGAGCAGCACCGAGCACATCAAATGTGACTTCCATTAGACCGTGCTGCTCCTGCAGGGGATCCAGGCAGGAAGCATCTTGCTCCACAAGCACTGAGAGATGCAACTTGAAAGGGCTGTTCTGCAGCTGGGAATTCATGAGTTGGCTGTATTTTTAGAGAATTTAGTTTGTTTTTTTTTTTCATCCCTGACTCTGCTCGTTATTTGTCTTGTCTCTCTTAGCAGTAGTTTGACAAAGATTTGGTTGTTTATCTCCTGTGTGGTACAACCTCTTCTCCCTCCCACTCCCCACACCAAGGTTTTTCATCCCAAACCATTTCCTGCCCTTGCTGGGGTAGGGAACACCTTTCCTTAAGTCCAGGTACTGAAATGTTGCCCAGTGTTTGCATCCCAGAGCGCTCTGCAGAGCCTGACAGCTGAGGTGATGGATCAGCCTGATGTCCTGAGCTCACCACAACATTCATTTTCCCTGCTGAGCCCTCCCAGAAATCCACCCCCGTGGCTCTCTGGAGTCAGGGATTGCAGGGTGTGGGTGACACAGGCACATCCAGGCTGCTCCACACCACCCTGGGAGCTGGGAACCCACCTGTTCTTTCACCAAAAGTGTTTGCTGCAGATAATTGCGCTGTTTGATTTATTCCTCTTTGCTACTTCTTTCCCTCGTTGCCTTGTAGAAGGATTTATGCAGGTGTGAAATCAGATGTTGCTCCTAAAACTAATGGGGATGATCAGCCAAGGGTTGAGCTGTCCTGAATTACTCAGCACCTGGTTCACTATTTTTATCACTTTTAGATGCTAAAATTTTTCAATTTTTTCCTTTCCTGCCTATGAGTAGTACAAGTTTGAATTTTAAAAATCGTGTTGCAACTGTGACTGACAGCATTTTGGGGAAACGAGTGAGATTTGTCATTTTATGTTCTTGTGAACAGAGATTGGGTGTAATCAAGGAAAACAGATGTGGGGATTTAATTTACTTGTGAACACAAATCATAAAATCATAGAGTGGTTTGGCTTAGAGAGGTCTTTAAAAATCATCCAGTGCCACCCCTGGGCTGCAGAAATGACTGAAGTACTTATTTATATTTGCTTTATTTATGTGTCTGCTTATTTATTTTGACTTCAGTGGATGTTTCTCAGTTCTGCCAGTTGTTGGTAGCTGGGCTGGACCCTGTGTGGTTTTGGATCAGGGTGTTTAAGTGAGCTGTAAAATCCTTCTGATTTCTTTCTGTGCCACAGATTGAACGTTTGCCGCTTGTTTTTTTTGCTGTAAATGGTTATCAGCCAGGGCCTCCTCCTTCAGGCTTTCCTGGGAATGTGGTAGAGATGGAAAGGGATTTTCCTCCCTTGATCTGGGGCAGTGTTTGTGTGCTGTGTGTCAGGATGACTCAAGGGCTGCTCCTGCCCCTCGCAGCATCAGGAGATCCCAGCACCAGCCGCCTTCCCCTGGAGATCTCTCACAAAAGGAGTCACTGGGGCAGAACTGTTCAAACATCTCAGTCACACTTCAGGCTTCTCCCACTTAGAAATGAGAATGTGTGCTTTTTCCTTATCCCCACCTGGAGCCAGCTTCTGGACAGCTTTGTCTTTAATGTGGATTTGGATCTAGACCTCAACCTTTTCCATCTTTAGTCCTTGTTTTTTGCCTATTCTTGTGAGGCTGAGAAGAACTGAATACTAATGGGAATAGTCAGTGGCAGATAAAATAGCAGAGGGAAAAAAAACCCAACCCTGTTACATTCTTCTGATGTAAATTTTTAATCAAATGTATTTTCTTCTGTTAAGCAACTTTTACAGCCCACTGCACAAAACATACAACCAAAAACCTTTGCACAATGAGCTGCATGTAATAGGCTGGCAATGCATCCATTACACATTTTTAGGTCTGTAATGCATTTAAATCCATTTTTGTGTGCATGGTAGTGTAGCCTTCAAAAGATAATTAGAATTTGCTCAGTCTTGCCTTCATAGTTCCTTAGGTTTTCTTCCAATTGCAATGCTTTGGAAAGCTTCATTAGAAGTGGTCTTTTTCTGTAACTAGAGGGAAATGCCATTTGAATACCTTAGGAAATTCTCAAGAGTTTAGAAAGCTGGAAGTTTTGTATCAACATTTCTGCTCATCCTGGTGCCTCCTTTCTGGGGGTTTCTGTGGGGTTTCTCCAAGCAGGAGCTGCTTTCCCCACTGTGCCAATGATGCATTAATTTTAGCTTTCATGGTTTTCATATTCTGTGTTTCCTAGGTGTGTGGTTTTGAGCTTCATATGAAGAGTTAGTGAACTCTCTTCACAGAGCAGACAAAACAATTCCTTTTCTAGCTTGATACCAAGGACAATCCTTACAAGTTTCAGGCCCAAAAGCAGAAAAGGGTGGAGTGAGAGAAAACAAGCAGGGTGGGGTTTCATTATCTGAAGCTGTAATTGGACAATTAACCCCCATATGCAGATAGACCTAAATCTATGAAGATATGAGACCTTGTGACCAGTTTTCCATTCTGTCACCATTTTTGGTCCATCCTGGGTGGAGCCCTGGCCAGGCTCTTGTACTGCCCAAGGTGTGTCCTGTAAGTCCTTCCAATAAATCCCTGTTTTATTCTTTAGCTGTGTCAGCCTCTGTTCCAGCTCAGCCTCCCCAGGGCATCACCAGGAGCTGGAGGCCCTGGAGCTGTGGGCAGGAGTTGTCCCATGGAGGTGCTGGGGTGTCCCTGGGGACAGGAGCTGCCTTCCCTTGGGGCTGCTGCCTGCCAGGGATCCCCTGGGCTGATCAGGAGGCAGGTTCAGGCTCTCAGAAATGCACAGGAACTCTCTTGAGCCGCTGTCTGGGACCCAACTTTTGATTTGAGAGCTTGTGCTGTGTTTAACTCCGTGGCCAGTAACGTGTGGCTACTTGATGGATTAATATTCAGGACACAGTAGATGAGAGAAACTGGCTGGGAGGATGTCACACACAATCTGTTCTTTTTGAATTCCTCTTTGTTTTGAAGCTAGATTCACCAATTCTGTAGATGGGAAGGGGGAAAAAAAATAAATACAGGCTTACTCTGATTTTTAAATTTTTTATTCTCCCCTCCTGGACTTCATTTGCCTGAGGGCTAGTTCTGCCCTTTAATTATTTAAGAACTGGGTTTTGTTTACAGTTTGTAATAAAACTGATAAAAGATTAACAAGGTGCTTGTGAATCATTTTAAGCAAATTAAAGCTTTGAAAGACTTACAACTGCAAATATTTGAAAATTGTGCAGCAGAAAAAATAAGAACAGACCAGAGCAGATAATCAAGTTATTGGATTTGTTTGGGAGAAAAAAAATACCTTGTTTGCTATCAGATGTGAGAGCAGCATTGTCTGCTCTATGAAATATTTATATGTGCTTTTAGCAAATTTGAAGAGACTGGTTGTATGAGACAGCACCAGGCCTGTTAAAATCCTGTTTTATTACAGTGTGGGGTAGGTGCAGGGCCAGAGGATGGGGTGGAGAGGGGATTCTGAGTGGGATTTGTGTGTCCAGGTTCACTTTAGCAGCAAACCTGTGGTGCCTTATGCTGCTTTTAGGGACTCTGGTGGCTCTTCCCTAAAGCATCCTCATGAAATGATGGACTCTGAGCTGATGGCCATGCAAAAGTGAAATCAGGGAGGTTCTAACTCCATTTCTAGGCACAGATTTTGGGGTTATAATGGATATTTCCATCAGGACATCAGCACATCACTCAGCAGTGCTATGAAGGACAAACCAGGTAAAGGTAAGGGAGCATCCTAAGGATGGAGCAGGGAAAATTGCTGTGATGGAAGAGAAATTCCTGATTTCCCTGTGTCAGGGCCATGTGCTGCTCTCATCATTCCCTCTCCAAACACCTGCAGACACTGAGGGCTCAGAGGGGAAAGGCAAGGCTGTTCAGAGGGGTCTGTGGGAGGAAGAACTGAATGAACTCCAGCCCCTCAGGCAGGGGGAAGAGGAAAGGGGACGTGGTAGAGGTCTGAATTCAGGCAGGACACCAGAAAGCAGGTGTGTTCCTCCTGAAACACCAGGAGATGCCAGGGGAAGTTGGTGAGAGCCCAGCTGGAGGAGGTCAGGTTGTTCTTTGGGAAGGTGCTGGCCACTGCAAATGGGTGTTCTCAAGGAAACTGTAGATGCTGAAAGTTCACATCACTTGTGGGAGAGTGGGCCAATTATTGGAAAATAAATCAATGGATTGCCACTGAACCCCTGACAGGAGCTCAGTGAGCTGGGAGTGACTGGTGGTGGAAGCAAGGGGGAAAGATGCAGGCATATAAATAGAGAGACAGGAGTATTATATGTACTTATCCTATTTTTATTCTCTTCCTTTGGACACCCATTTATGGAGAGAGGATGCTGAGCAAGATCCTTTGATCTGGCCCAGCACAGCCATTCTCTGTGCTGGTGGCACTGGGGCAGCTCTTTCTGAAACATCTTGTCCTGTGTGATGAGTTCTGCATAGAACACATGTTCTTCAACACCCCCCGAGCTCTGCAGCTTTGGATTTGGCTGTGGTTGTTACCTTCAGACAAAGACATGTCACACAGTGATCACAGGGTGGTTCTAATTGCTGGATTCCCAGGGAGTGAAAGGGCTCTGGCTCTGGGAAGGAGAATCTCACATTGCCTCTTCCACGTGCTTCATTTTCTCCAGCCATAAAATGGGTGTGAAGGCAGATGTGTTAGCAGGAGTATTGTCATTTTGGAGGCAATTCTGATGCATTTCTCTGGAGCCACTGGACAAGGCACAGAGGCAAGAGAAGGCAAGCAGCATTTCCATTGTAGTGTCCCCAGAAAAGTTGGAAGATGGGTGAATTATTGCATTGCAAAGCTCTTCAGCACCCCAGTGAAAAATCAGGACAAACCTTTAAGCCTAAATTACATTCACAATTGAGTGAGGTGACAGGAAACTTCTGGGGCAAGTGAGGAGAGCTGGAGTCTAATTAAATGGAGTAATTTTATTCCTTTGGGGATGAGCTGTGAAAGCCAACACGGTAACACAGCAGGTTCAAAGGTCTGTGTGTAGGTCCTAATCTCCTTAAAAGATGGGATTGAATTTCACTCTCTGTATCATAAACTTGGGTTCAGTAACTAAATAGTTCCTTTCTTGAGCATCCAAATATAAACTGGGATAGAAGGCTTAAAGGAGGGGAGTTAAGCTGTGCCTATGCACAAATGCTGCCTATAGCTCAGTGATAATCACAGAAATATTCTGGAATGATCTTTCTGTCCCCCTTCTCAGCTGTGTGGAGCTCTGACGTGCCCTGTTAGGGTTCCCTTTGAGGCAAACAGCAATGATTTAAATGTCTCCTTTTTCCTTTCCCTAGAGCTGATGTTTGTGCTTTGCTCTATTTGTTTGGAAAGGAGTTCTGAGCAGTGGGAGCTGGCAGGGGCTGAGCCCAGAGTGGGGCAGGGCAGTGGGTTCCCCATCTCTGCACGTGGCTTGCATTACTCTGCAGCTTTACTGGAGCAGGGTTTGCAGCTCCCAGGGCTCTACACAACACAGATGTTGGAGATGAACAGATAGTGCCTCTGTTTCCTTGTTTAGCGTTCTGTCATTCCTGTGTTGTCATCAATCTTTGTCCAGCCCTCTTGAAACTTGGCCTGTGTTTGTTGTGTTCTCTGGGACTGTCAGTGATCTCCTTTCAAAGCCCAGGATCCATTCCATCTGGTCCTAGGGAACTTGGCAGCTTGCATGGCAAGCAAGAGCTGATTTTTTTTTTATTTTTTTTTTTCCTGTGAGTGCTAGTTCAGAGAAGTCAATTCATGGCTAAAAAGATTAAATCCCTAAATCAGAAAAGCTGGGAAAAAAATATAACAATGGCAACTCTGCCAAGGAAGTGCTTCTTGTTGGATTAAAAAACCTTATGACAAGTTGAAAGAGAGAGATTTGGAAGGGTAATTCAATTCTGTTGTCAATCCAGGAGAGTTAAAGCTGGAACTGTGTTAGAATGCATTAACAGCACTGCCTGGATGGAGAGAATCAAGTGCCTGTCAGACACAGTTTAGTGCTGGTTTCCATTCTGCCTCTCTCATGACCTGGTTTGGATTCCTTGCCCTCAGAACCACTGGGGTTCATCACCTGCTGTGTCCTCTGCTTCCATGTGCAGGTTCCCTCTGAAATAAGCTGTTTGCAGCAGCAAGGACACGGGGGGTGGCAGTGGGATGAGGATGGGAGGGGGCCAGGCAGGTTTGGGGAGAGAGGCACCCATGTGGTGTGTGGGAGGTGGCAGGGACACCTCACACTGCAGTGTCCCCTCTCCCTGGGGCTGCTGTTCTCCCTGCTGACAGGAGAGAGCTGCTTCTCCTCCTGGGGATGGCCCTGGTGGTGTCAGAGCTTGGGGTGTGCTGCTCTCCTTGTGCTCCTGGAGGCTGTGGGAGAGCCCTCACCTTCCTGCTGTGTCCTCTCCAGCTTCCCAGACTTTCCTTCCCTCTGTCCATGTGAAAAAGGGGAAACCAAAGACAAGCCAAAATCATCTCTCTCCTCAGCTCAAGGTTCAGATTGAAGGTTTCTGGTTTTGTCTTAGCAAACAGGCTCATCCAGTGCTTGGATATCACTGTGGAGTGTCTGTGACAGAAACTGGGAGCACAAAATCCCACTTTCCTCCCCAGCACAGACAGCTGATGACAGGGAGGGATGGAGGGATGGAAGTGGCTGCTGCAGGTGTGGTTTGCTGTCCTCACTGCAGTCAGTGGCAGGGAAGGCTGGCTCTGCTGGCAGGACGGTGCTGCCCTCTCTCCTGGCACTCAGCACATCAGGGGACACTCTGAAGTCCAGCATATCCATTACTGTCACATTATTTCTTTCATCCTCTTCAAAAGCCAGGATAGAGCCCGTGTTCCCACAACATTTCTATCCAGGAATGGAGTCTGTGTGAAACAGTGCTCAGTACTGACCTGGGGAGAGTTCCCTGCACAGCTGCAAACTGATTTTTATCATGACCACAGTCAAAACTCAAAAGACTTGTCTAGAAGTGTCTGTGTGTGGGCACATTGATAGATGTAATGTAATACTTGTAGGTCTGAACATTGCATGCAGTGTTTAATGTATAATTACATTAGACATATAATACCTCTGGGTTTAAACACAGACAAGGCACAGCGCTGATTGGTCTGCATGATGTTGACAGACAGTCACATATTTTTCCTTTTTGGAATAATTCTCTGAGGTGTATGTAAGAAATCAGCAATAGCCTTTAATTTCCTTCAGTAATCCCAGCTCCCACAATCAGTGCAGTGAAAGCCATCGTGCCTGGCTGGAGCTGCTTGTGTCACTGCCTCAGGAGCACTGGGAGACAGGATAGCAGCCTGGGAACTCCATGGAAACCTTTCCTGAGAGATGCTTCTGTTTCGTGACAGGGAAATTTTTGCATAATTCTATGGATCTTCTTACTCTGGATTAGGATTTAGCTAAAATCAAAATTGTGGAGCTGCTTCATGGGGATGTTTGCTTACAGCCAGATCCTTGCAGTTCACAAGGCAGATGAATGAGTGAAGCTGTAAGGGATCAGTGAGAAGCAGATTCCCAGATTCCTTAGGGGATATTGAATATTGCACCAAGTTGTGTTTGCATGTTTTGGAGCCTGGCTGCAGACCTGCTGTGGGGTGTTTCTGTGCAGCTCTCCTGGCTTCACTGGAGCAGTGTCACCAAGTCTGGTTCATGAGCCAAAGCCATGTTCACTTCCCAGGGCTTTGCTGAGTCTGCCCCAGACCTTGTCCTCATTTTATCATCTCCTAAATTGTGACACAATCCCATCCCAGTGCAGTGACACAATCCCAGAGCTGTGACACAATCCCAG
>NC_031787.1:1313199-1321792 GCF_001522545.3 Parus major | reverse complement strand
CAGCAGCAGGTCAGTGCTGTTGTCTGAGGAGGAATTTTTAATGGAAGAATAACAATATCTAGTCTGTCATGCAGTTAATCTATTTCTAAAATGAAGCCAGGACCTCCTTTTGCCAGTAAGAGCAGCAGTTTAAAAGCCTGAGGCACAAAGAAATGTCCCAGGCTGAAGGCAAGGGTGAGGTTCTGCCTGGGTCCTGTCTGTCCATGGCAAGAGAAACACAAAGGTGTTTATTTTACAGGTTGTTATTTTCCCCCTCACTAGGTGAACACCTAAGCAAGCTCAGGAGCAGGCAGAGCACAGTGGTGTCTTTTCCTCCTGGAGATGAGCAGGTTCCTGCAGCTGAGGCTGTGCTGGAGCTGTCCTGTCCCACCAGCAGCTCTGCTCTGCTGCTGCCCAGCCTGCAAGAGCCTGACAAACACATTTCCCTGCTGGAAAATGGCATTAAATTAAATAGGTATCAGCCTGCTACTCTGGGAGCTGAATGTCAGTGCTAATAAAGCAGAGGCTCCATCTTTCCCAGAGGACTTTTGGAATCAGTTGGGAGCCGTGTCCCCATCCCCCTTTGCCGGGGGGTGAGCGCTGCTCCAGCAGCAGCACACCGTGCTGACTGACAGCCCTGCTCCCAGCTCTGGAGGAGACCAAGTGACCTTAAACTCTGCCCTTCTGCTTCTGTTTTCACTGTAAGAAAACACTCTTTTTTTTGTTTTGGTTTTTTTTCCCCCTTTTTTATAGCATTGCCCTGGCTTTCTATTCATCTCTATGTATTTTTTAAGGTCTTAACCCCTTCCTGCCCTGAGGTGGAATGAGATTAGCTTTGAAAGCAGCTCAATGTCATTTGTTTAAAAAAGAAAAACAAAAAAAAAGAAGAGAGAGACTAAAGCAAGGAAGGTGACCTCGCAAAGTTGCCTGTAGAAAAAGATCTCTCTTATCATAAGCCTAAAGTAATTAGCTTTATTTTTGGTGTTGCCTTGTATGAATTGTTCATGCATGTTGGCTGGCTGTGGAAATGCCTGATGACAGCCTGAGTGTGCTCTCCAGGCTGCTTGGCCACTGCCTGGGAGTGCCTGTGTCAGTGCAGGAGTTTCCTCTGCCCATGGGATGAGCACTGAGCTCTCTCCCCCTTCTGCAGGGGAATGCTGGTAAATCTGGAAAATCTCTGTGCTCAGGGGGATCCTGCATCACTCAGCACTGGAGCTCAAGGCTGCTAGGCAAGGAATAGTAATAGAAGAAATCAGCACCGTTGCTATCAATGGAACATCCTTTTCTTGCCCATTTTGCCGTTAAATGATGATGAAGTTAGTGCTTAAGGTGGCAGGTGGGCAGAAAGGATCCCTTGCCCCATTGCTGTTCCTTTCTGTGGGCAATTGGAAACTCCTGACTGGCTGAGATGAGGCACTCAGTGGTGCTGGCAAAGCCACCCCATGCAGGATGTGCAAGGAAGTGTTTTCCTGGAGAACTGGGGAGTTCCTGCACAGGAACCCAGGATGGGGGTGAGCAGCAGGGGCTGCTTGGAAATGACTCTGCTGATGTGTCTGTCATGTCTGTCGTGGGCTGCTTCTCTTCCCTTGGCTGCTGCAGTCACTCCTCAGCTCTTGGGGCAGTGGATTTACATCCTCACCTCCCCCAGAACACCAAGCCCAGTGCCCCTTGCCCTGGGAACAGCTGATGTTTCCACCCAGCACAGGGAGCATCCCCACTGAGCATGGGGAAATGTGCTGATGGACATTGGCAGGAATGTTCCCTGTCTGTTCCTTGGCTCTCAGTGATAATGAAAAATCCAAAGATGGTCTGGCTCCTGGTCTCCTCTTTCTAATTCAGCAATTGCTTTGAGCCACGGTGAAAAAGTAAATGCAGATATTGTTGTGCAGGCTTGGCCAAAGGACTTGGCTGTGGTGTGTAACCTATTTCTGGGTGTAATTACCTTGCCTGTTATCAGTGTGGTTGTTGGGGTGCAGCAGTAATCAGGTTTTGGCAGGAGATAGTGCTTTGTGTCTGCAAAGCCCTGCTCTAATCAGGGGGAGGATCAGGCTGCGGCGGCCGGCCGATGGCAGGGGCAGCGTGCTCCAACCAGAACAGCGGCTCTGAGAGCTCTGAGCCTGAATTCCCACAGAATCAGGCATTTCAGGGGATGCTGATGCAGGCTGGGGGCAAAAAAAGAATTAGCTGTGATGTCAGTGGTGTGTAGGACATGAGAGAATAGGTCAGTGTCCCAAATGCTCCCTCTGGCAGCGCTGGTGCCAACAGAGGGAGGTCATGGGAGGCAGATGTGGGATAATCTCTTCTCCACCTTAAATCTTCTCCTGGTTTAAACCCTGAGAACAAGCTTTAATAGCCTGCTTAAAGGGTGCAGTTCATTGAATTCTGCTTGGATTATGGCTTGTTCCATTTGGCTTGATTAGGTTCAGCAAGGAATTGGGAACAAACTCCAGAGCGACTCATTTTGAATGGGGAATGAGATCAGAGCTGACTCTGACATGTATTACTGTCAAATGCTAAAGAATTGGTGATGTTTATTCCCTCAGCTGAGGGCACCCACATCATGGGCTTTCAGAGGATCACCCCATGGCTGTGGCTGTGGTCTGCAGCCATGGGAGCTCTGTACAGCCCCTCTTAGGATGGATGGATTTGCTGGCTAACACAAGGAGGGGAAGTGGAATGTCTAAATGTGGATGTGAAACATCACTGAAGTCATTCCCCCACTTAGGCTGACCTCCAGGATCATCCCTGCTCCTTCCTCTTATCTAAATACACCAACTGAAGTTTCTTACATGCAACTTGTGTGGCCCAGCATTGGATTTTTTATTTTTTTCCTTTTTTTTTATTTTCTTTTCCATCCTTAAAGTAAACTGAGGCAGCTTCTGCCAGAGCATAATCTCTCCTGTAGTGCAGTGATTAAATGCTGGTAGTTGGAGGGCTAGGACAGTCCAGGAACTGCTTCTCCCAGGAAAAGCACGTTTTTGGAAGATCTGTTTTGATTAGTCACTAGAATTTGTTTGCAGTGCTCTCTGGAGAGCTGAGGTGTTGTGGGTGGATCAGAGCAGGTAACAGCTATTCCCTGTCAGGATGAGGCAGAGCAAATGTGTCAGCTTTGTGCTGAGGAGAGAATCCTTCTGCAGCCCCTCCCTCCCCTTCTGCAGCCTCCCAAAAATGCCTGATCTGAATCAGCTTAAGAGGGTTTTATTTCCCCTTTCCTTTGTTTGAGCTTTCAGCCCTGTGAAAACCCATTATAAAGGAGGAATTGTGGGGCAGGCCCCGATAGCATCAGCTGCCAGTTTATCTTTCCTGTGGCACAGTGGCTCCTGTTCCTGCCCAGGGGCTCCAGCCTTGGATTGTTCCCATGGTTTGGGTGGCTTTTGACCCACGCTGGGCTTTTGCCTTCAATGAGCTGTGTGTTATCAGCTCCCCAGGGCTGCTGTACCTCGCACAGCCTGGCACCCACTCAAGGCTGTGGGCGTCCCTAAGATCCATCATTGATGGCTCACATGCTTTTCCCTCCCCAATGAAAACAAGCACTTTTTGTTTAAGTTCACTAATGTTTGGCAAAGAAATATAGTAGTAATTATACACCCAGCCTCGTCCTCCTCCTCCCCCTGCACCCCCAATCCCACTTTTATAAAGGCAGCTAGCACTGGAACTGAAATAAATGTCATGAATGAATAATAATTTCTTTCATTTACACAGTAATTAAACTTGTTGAATGCAGACTTTATGCTTTACTGCACAGTGTTTAATTTGAGTGGTAGATCCAGGCTTTTGTTAAATTCAGGAAGGGAAAAATGAAATATCTACATGACTATCAATGTGTTTTGTTACAAACACTTTGTGGTTGGTTTTTTTTTCCCTACAGTGATGCTGACAAAGGGGATGAATGTGCTTTTCAGGCTGTTGTCTGCATCTTTACAAAGGTACTTTGTGGCCAAGGTTTCAGAAATGTGACAGAGCTGTACCTCCAGTGCTTTAAGGCTGCAGGGATTAATCAGCATTTCTGAAACCTTAGTCATGGGCATAGATAGATGGGTATATCCCATCTTAGCAATTTCACTTTCCACAGGATTTATCTTTTTCCTTCTTTCAGTCCTCCAGGCTTCATCTCTCCCCAGGAATTGGCCTCTTTCCCTCCCTGATGCAAGGCAGGGCACGATGGCAGCAGCATTTACAGGGGGTGAGCATGGTGATGTCCTCACCCAGGCAGAGAGGGCTTGGCCAGTGGTGAGGATGGAAAATTTGCTGCTTTGGATACAGAAACAGGGCAGCTCTTACCCCAAAACTGCAAGCACAGAAGTCTCTCAGGAGCTTTCCCAGAACACTTCCCAAAAGCTGGACAAAGTGTTTTAATTGTCCTTCATCCAAAGATTATTTTTTCCACCTTCTCTGCTCTCGGGGGGCTGACATCTACAAATGTGTGTTCCTAACTTCATTTTCCTTCTTACTGAGGGAGCAAGAGGCACTTGGGCTGTTTTGTTTATAGCTGTGCTCTCAGCCTGCTGCATGTCTGGAGATGAAGGTGACAGCTTGAGATTTGTGAGCCTAATTGGCATACAAAAAAATTAATCCACTGGGAAATGAGTTATTTGCAATTATCTGTAGATTTGGCTTTATTTCATGGAGACAAATATAGTTGCTTGGTGACTTAATTACAACATTTTTTTAAGATTATGAGATTTTAAAAAGGATATCATTATTAACAAGATCCTGAGACTATATTTGGTGATTCTGTAATTACAGCTCTGGCCATATTTGTTAGCTCAGAAAATAATACGTGGAAGCTTTTAATTAAAATAATGAGATCTGTTCTTGCAGATAGGCTTTCAAGTACCACCCTTGGATAACAGGACCCTTTATTGTTCAGTACAATCTAAAAGGAGCTGTACTGTGCTGGGAGAGTGTCACAACTAAGGCTGAGGCAGATCAGCATTAAAATATTCTTTGGCTGCTGGTTAAGAGGATGAGCATGAAGAGGGTAAAGCAGCTAATTGTCCACAGCTCAGCTGAGCTCTGCTTGCCAAAGCAAGTTTCTCAGAGAGAAAATGGCTAGAAATATTCAAACATTCTCCATCTGTGTGGCTGCTGTTGGTGTGCAGGGTGTGCAGATGTGAGCACAGCTCTTCCTGAGCTGACTGCCAGGGGCTGTGGTTCAGAGCAGGGTGAGCCCTGGGAAGGAGGTGCCAGGCACCCCTGTCCCCCACAGCACAAACTGGGGTGCTGTGTGTCACTGGGAGCTGCCCTGGGCACTGGGATGGTGACTCCTGGTTCCCAGAGCAGCCAGATTTCCCCAGTGAGGGGTGCAGAAGAGCTCCCTGAGCCATTCCTTGGGGATAAAGCAGCTGTGCTTGCAGCTGGAAACCACTGGCTGCTGTCCTGTGGCTCCAGGGACTCTGTTTTAGCCAGCATTGTGCACTGGGGCACAGAGTGCACCTTCCCAAATGAGCCTGGCTCGTGCTGCTGGAGCAAAATGCTGTTTTTACTCCTGTCACTGTGATGGGCTCACTGAGGAGCCCTAAAGCACCTTCCTGAATTAGTGTCCATCACCCACCAGCAAGGGATCTCCAGGAGATCCAGGTTTTTTACCCTTTCACTGGTGTGGTTTCTCCACCAGACCTATTTGGCATCACCTTTTTCACAGACAGGGTGCTGATTTTGCTGTTCTGCAAGGGAGTTAGAGCACATTTCCCTCCTGACACAAAGCAGTGTGGAACAGCACAGCCCTGGGCCCTCTGCAAGCAAAGGAAAAACTTGAGTGGACTTAAGGATACCCTGAATCAGACCCTACAGGAGAAAAGAATTAGACATGCAACATCAAAGCACTATTTCCACATCTGGGAAAGTGTTCAGAGAGTCCCCAAAGGTAAGATTAGGGGAAAAAATTAAAAAAAAAAAAGTCAAGTGTGTTCATTTCTTATTAGCAATGTTATTGGCAATGAGATATTCTAATTGAATTACTCCTAATTAAAATAATTATGTTTTCTAAGTACTGTGATCTGTAGAGACCATGTAGAGAATCAAAGATAGAAATAAACAACACCTTGTAAATTCTCTCTAAGCTTGATGATGCTTAAAGTGGTTTTTTATTATTTCTCTTGCTCTGCATGGGCTGGTGCTCATGTCATGATGGCTTTTGGGAACCTTGCTCCTGGCTCAAAAATCCAACTGCTGTTGTGAGAAGGATTAGCTGGAAAAAGCTGAAGGGTCAGATAAGGAAAATAGAACTGGTTTTCTGCCTCCTCTACACCCATCCTGCCTGACCTGGAGCAGTGTCTTGAACCTGCTCCACCTGGATTTTCCACCAGCTACTGGGCTGGGACCTCAGTTTTCTGTGCCTGGCTGTCTTTGGTCTCTAACAGAGCCTTTTTGGTGTGCAAGACCCTGAAATCTCAGCAGTGATCTCTGATTTCTGTCAGGGGAGGAAAAACACCCAGGAGGGCAGTGTTTTGTTGATGAAGGGTGAAAGGTGAACCCCAGGGTGGCTGTTGAGATGAAGCTGTGATTCCTGCTGGGATCTGGCCCTGGAATATTCTTTGCTGTGGGCAGGTTCCTTTCCTTTTGCTCCCTTCCTTCTGGAGTGAATAATCTTAGTTGATCTCCTGCTGCAAAAGACTTGGATGAAGCAAGGACTAATCTGTCAGGGAGGTAGAAATCATCAGTGTCAGGCAGTGCAGATCCATCCCTGACCTGCAGATGAGTGTTGTGCTCAAACTGAGCTTTCCCTGAGCTTTTCCTGGAGCCCAGGCTGCACCCCAAGGTGTTTCCTCGTGGATTTCTGTGTTCTGTTGTGGGGTGTGCATCAGTGGTGGATAACTCTGGGTTTGTGGGGTCACAGCAGGACAGATTGGACAGGATCCTGTGGCTGGCTCCCTTCAGCAGCCCTGGGTTCTTTGGGATGGATTTTTCAGCACACAGCTTGGAGATGGGCAATGCCTTGGGAAAATGGTTTGGACAAACTGGGAGGGCTGGGGATGTTGAGAACCCCTGGCACAGGGATTTGTTGGCTGGTCAAGGGGAGCCTGCTGCTGTCACAAAACATTTGTGTGGTGGAAGGTGTCCCTGCCCCAGGGGCTCAGAACTAGATTATCCTTCAGGTCCCTTCCATCCCAAACCATCCTGGGATTTTCTGATTTATGATGACCCTTAGCATTGTCCTGAATCAATCTAAAGGCCTAATCAGTCTCAGAATAAGCTAATATTTATCATACACAACCCTCTATAAAGGCCAAACATTGCAATTTCTTCTGAGGAGGAGAAAATTTCAAAGGTTTCTCACATCAAATACTGCTGATTTTTCTTTTTCTTTTTTCTCATGATCATGATTAAAATTCATTTAACATCCTCTCACGAGGAAGAAAAAAAAAATATATACATTTGATGGCTTTGTGCTTTCTTCCCCTCCCTCTGTAAAAATAGAAAAGCTTTCAGATGTTGCATGAACAAAGATATGGAAATGTGAGAAGAGGGCAGCATCTGGAGGTTTTCAAACACGAGAACACGGGCTGTACGTTTCTTTTGCTGTTAGAAGAGTGAAAAGCTGTTTCCTGTCA
Source organism: Parus major (assembly GCF_001522545.3). NCBI lineage: Eukaryota > Metazoa > Chordata > Aves > Passeriformes > Paridae > Parus > Parus major. The sequence goes on along the minus strand of NC_031787.1, from coordinate 1,314,260 downwards.
TTTCCCATCTTGTCACTCTCAAGGCTGGCATCTTGCAGCTCCTTGCACCAGCTGTTGTTTTTTTCTCCACAGACAGATGGTGCAACCTCTTTGATAATTTTTTTTTGCCGTGTTCTGAGGATTTTGCATGTGTACTACCTTTATGTAATGATCATATAACCCTGTCACTCACTTTATCCTGTTAGCAGTGTCATCCCTGAGAGGAGGAGGAGGTGGTGTAAGGAACTTAATCCTCCTCTTGTGCTCTGACATGCTTTGAGAATACACTCTGGAGCTGCAGTTCCAAATATTTCCAGAAGCCTTCTGTATTCCTGTCTGAGGGATTCCAGAATATCAGCTGTGATTTTGTAGCATTCCTCTGCTTGTGTGAATTGGATGCAGCTTTATAGTAATTACAGGGGGGTTTTGTCCCTTCACAGAAGCACATTTTTGCTTTGTATTATTCCTGGAACACAAACCCAGACTGTTAGAAATAATTCCAACGCAGCTACGTGTGGAAAGGAATGGAAATGACTTCCAGTATCTCAAAAATGGCTGTACACAATGCTTGTAGTTACTTTATTCCCTTTGATTTCCAGCTGCTCTGCAGTGTTGGAACAGGGCTCAGGACTGGAAGCTTTTGAGGTTTGCTGGACTTCCCTGGAGGTGTTGGAGCTGCAGATGAGCAGATGCCCCCACACCCCTGCCTTCCCCACGGGTGGAAAAGCAGGCAGGATTCATCTGGGAGAGGCAAATGGATGATGAGCCCTGGTGTGGTTTCTTCTGTACAGCAAACTTGGCTCCTGGGTGCCACCTCGCAGAGTTAAACTGAGAAGTGATAGGAGAGGCAGATTCCAATCCCAGCTGCTTCTGTAAGGACAGGCAGGATGAAAATAATATCCAGACATCAAATGGAAAATAACAAATTCACTTTGAGCAAATCCAGGATTCCTGCACGTCACAATCTCCCTGTTAGGGACACAATGTCCAGATTGGGACCTGGACCACTGTGCTAAATCAGATTTCATTCTCAGAGAAATATGGACCTGTGCTGGCTTGTTTGCTTTGTTCTGTATCAAATG